>NW_025334857.1:300000-496920 GCF_020171115.1 Neogale vison
ACAGCCGTGTCCCTATCCTTAAGGCCCTTTCCGGATGTGCATCCACGCTTCTCTCGCAGGCAGTGGGGTTGCTAGGGCCAAGAGAATTTCGCTCCATGCGGGTTTCTTCCACCGTGCTGCGCAGACTAGCTCAGGCAAGCAGCAGCATCCCACAAAGCGACTCAGATTTCCCAACGAATGCTGTGCTTTCCCAGTGCAGGAGCCTGGTCAAAGAGGCTTTCCCTGTAGGTTGGTGTCTCCCACCTTGAGACTTGGCCTAGGCAAGCAGGAGCAGCAGCCCGCAGAACCGACTCTGATTTCTAAGCAAACGGAGAGGGTGACACTTGTCTTGCCACCTGCCCGCTATTGTTGCAATGCATGCTCTCCTGTTTCATACCCTTCGTTAAGACTGTTTCTACAGGCACAATCACGCTTCTCTCTCAAGTAGAGGGGATGCCCGGGACAAGAGGATTTCGCTCCATGCGGGTTTCTTACACCGTGCTTCAGAGACTATGTTCAGGCAAGCGGCCTCATAATCTCACAGAACCGACTCTGTTTTCCCCAAGAATGCTGTGCATTCCTAGAGGGAATGCCCAGGCAAAGAGGCTTTCGCTCTATGCGGAATTCTGCCACCGTGCTGCCAATACTAGGCTCAAGCAAGCAGCAACAGCAGCCCAGAGAACAGACTCTTTTTTCCCAGTGACTGCTATGCTTTCGCAGAGGTTTTCAGCTTGGCCTGAACCGCACTTCGCTGCTGCTTCCTCAGCAAGTCTTTGGGCATTCACTCTGTCGCGTCAGGGAAGGAGATCTGTGGGAGAGCTGGTGCCTCTTGGGCTTTGCTCTCCCAGGCTCCATGGTCGCACCCTGTGTTCACCGTGCCAGGCTGAACTTCGCAGACAAAGCCACCACCCTGCAGCAACATGCGTGGTCTAGGATGACACTCCCTGCCAACGGCCATCTCCTGGCCTAGTAAGGCTTGGCTTTTTGCTCTGGAGTTCAGGCGGACTCAGGGACTAGGCCAGTGCCTTCCCCATAGGAACGGAGAGGCGACAGGAACCCTGCACAGCGCCCGTGCACTGCGATGGGGAGCTGTTGGGGACTATACCCTCTTCTTCCCCGACACACCCCCTGCCACCCCCAACGCTGCCACCTCTTGGAGGAAGATGGCATCAGGCTGCCCTTTCTTCCAGGGAGCTGGATGTGCAAGTTCCGGGTATGGCGCCTGGTGGCAAGCCCACGTCTGCCCTAGGGACAGTTGGCCTTGGACATGCTGTCCCCTTGGGACAGGAGGCACACAGAACAGGCCTGCATTCTGCCCAGACTCCTTCCTCAGAGTGGAGTATGCGCGCCTGCTCTAGCCGTCCCCTCGTGTCTTCCTAAAGCCAGGCTTTCGTCTCTATGAACAGGGAGCGGGTGACACTTGTCTTGCCACCATCCCGCTGTTCTTCCCAGGGCAGGCTCTTCTGCTTTGCGACTGTTTCCCTACAACAAGGCCAACGGCTCCTTCTCTTCTCACGGGGAGGCGTTCTGCTCCTTCCCCAGACTTGCTCCCGGGGAGCACGGTGACAGCCGTGTCCCTATCCTTAAGGCCCTTTCCGGATGTGCATCCACGCTTCTCTCGCAGGCAGTGGGGATGCTAGGGCCAAGAGAATTTCGCTCCATGCGGGTTTCTTCCACCGTGCTGCGCAGACTAGCTCAGGCAAGCAGCAGCAGCATCCCACAAAGCGACTCAGATTTCCCAACGAATGCTGTGCTTTCCCAGTGCAGGAGCCTGGTCAAAGAGGCTTTCCCTGTAGGTTGGTGTCTCCCACCTTGAGACTTGGCCTAGGCAAGCAGGAGCAGCAGCCCGCAGAACCGACTCTGATTTCTGAGCAATCGGAGAGGGTGACACTTGTCTTGCCACCTGCGCGCTACTATTGCAATGCATGCTCTCCTGTTTCATGACCTTTCATTAAGACTGTTTCTACAGGCACAACCACGCTTCTCTCTCAAGTAGAGGGGATGCCCGAGACAAGAGGATTTCGCTCCATGCGGGTTTCTTACACCGTGCTTCAGAGACTATGTTCAGGCAAGCGGCCTCTGAATCGCACAGTACCGACTCTGTTTTCCCCAAGAATGCTGTGCATTCCTAGAGGGAATGCCCAGGCAAAGAGGCTTTCGCTCTATGCGGGATTCTGCCACCGTGCTGCCAATACTAGGCTCAAGCAAGCAGCAACAGCAGCCCAGGGAACCGACTCTTTTTTCCCAGCGACTGCTATGCCTTCGCAGAGGTTTTCAGCTTGGCCTGAACCGCACTTCGCTGCTGCTTCCTCAGCAAGTCTTTGGGCGTTCACTCTGTCGTGTCAGGGAAGGAGATCTGTGGGAGAGCTGGTGCCTCTTGGGCTTTGCTCTCCCAGGCTCCATGGTCGCACCCTGGGTTCACCGTGCCAGGCTGAACTTCGCAGACACAGCCACCACCCTGCAGCAACATGCGTGGTCTAGGATGACACTCCCTGCCAACGGCCATCTCCTGGCCTAGTAAGGCTTGGCTTTTTGCTCTGGAGTTCAGGCGGACTCGGGGACTAGGCCAGTGCCTTCCCCATAGGAACGGAGAGGCGACAGGAACCCTGCACAGCGCCCGTGCATTGCGATGGGGAGCTGTTGGGGACTATACCCTCTTCTTCCCCGACACACCCCCTGCCACCCCCAACGCTGCCACCTCTTGGAGGAAGATGGCATCAGGCTGCCCTTTCTTCCAGGGAGCTGGATGTGAAAGTTCCGGGTATGGCGCCTGGTGGCAAGCCCACGTCTGCCCTAGGGACAGTTGGCCTTGGAGATGCTGTCCCCTTGGGACAGGAGGCACACAGAACAGGCCTGCATTCTGCCCAGACTCCTTCCTCAGAGTGGAGTATGCGCGCCTGCTCTAGCCATCCCCTCGTGTCTTCCTAAAGCCAGGGTTTCGTCCTTATGAACAGGGAGCGGGTGACACTTGTCTTGCCACCATCCCGCTGTTCTTCCCAGGGCAGGCTCTTCTGCTTTGTGACTGTTTCCCGACAACAAGCCCAACGGCTCCTTCTCTTCTCACGGGGAGGCGTTCTGCTCCTTCCCCAGACTTGCTCCCGGGGAGCACGGTGACAGCCGTGTCCCTATCCTTAAGGCCTTTCCGGATATGCATCCACGCTTCTCTCGCAGGCAGTGGGGATGCTAGGGCCAAGAGAATTTCGCTCCATGCGGGTTTCTTCCACCGTGCTGCGCAGACTAGCTCAGGCAAGCAGCAGCAGCATCCCACAAAGCGACTCAGATTTCCCACGAATGCTGTGCTTTCCCAGTGCAGGAGCCTGGTCAAAGAGGCTTTCCCTGTAGGTTGGTGTCTCCCACCTTGAGACTTGGCCTAGGCAAGCAGGAGCAGCAGCCCGCAGAACCGACTCTGATTTCTGAGCAAACGGAGAGGGTGACACTTGTCTTGCCACCTGCCCGCTACTATTGCAATGCATGCTCTCCTGTTTCATGACCTTTCATTAAGATTGTTTCTACAGGCACAACCACGCTTCTCTCTCAAGTAGAGGGGATGCCCGGGACAAGAGGATTTCGCTCCATGCGGGTTTCTTACACCGTGCTTCAGAGACTATGTTCAGGCAAGCGGCCTCTGAATCGCACAGGACCGACTCTGTTTTCCCCAAGAATTCTGTGCTTTCCTAGAGGGAATGCCCAGGCAAAGAGGCTTTCGCTCTATGCGGGATTCTGCCACCGTGCTGCCAATACTAGGCTCAAGCAAGCAGCAACAGCAGCCCAGAGAACAGACTCTTTTTTCCCAGTGACTGCTATGCTTTCGCAGAGGTTTTCAGCTTGGCCTGAACCGCACTTCGCTGCTGCTTTCTCAGCAAGGCTTTGGGCGTTCGCTCTGTCGCGTCAGGGAAGGCGATCTGTGGGAGAGCTGGTGCCTCTTGGGCTTTGCTCTCCCAGGCTCCATGGTCGCACCCTGGGTTCACCGTGCCACGCTGAACTTCGCAGACACAACCACCAACCCTCCAGCAGCGTGCGTGGTCTAGGATGACACTCCCTGCCAACTGCCATCTCCTGGCCTAGTAAGGCTTGGCTTTTTGCTCTGGAGTTCAGGCGGACTCGGGGACTAGGCCAGTGCCTTCCCCATAGGAACGGAGAGGCGACAGGAACCCTGCACAGCGCCCGTGCACTGCGATGGGGAGCTGTTGGGGACTATACCCTCTTCTTCCCCGACACACCCCCTGCCACCCCCAACGCTGCCACCTCTTGGAGGAAGATGGCATCAGGCTGCCCTTTCTTCCAGGGAGCTGGATGTGCAAGTTCCGGGTAAGGCGCCTGGTGGCAAGCCCACGTGTGCCCTAGGGACAGTTGGCCTTGGAGATGCTGTCCCCTTGGGACAGGAGGCACACAGAACAGGCCTGCATTCTGCCCAGACTCCTTCCTCAGAGTGGAGTATGCGCGCCTGCCCTAGCCGTCCCCTCGTGTCTTCCTAAAGCCAGGCTTTCGTCTCTATGAACAGGGAGCGGGTGACACTTGTCTTGCCACCATCCCGCTGTTCTTCCCAGGGCAGGCTCTTCTGCTTTGCGACTGTTTCCCTACAACAAGGCCAACGGCTCCTTCTCTTCTCACGGGGAGGCGTTCTGCTCCTTCCCCAGACTTGCTCCCGGGGAGCACGGTGACAGCCGTGTCCCTATCCTTAAGGCCCTTTCTGGATGTGCATCCACGCTTCTCTCGCAGGCAGTGGGGATGCTAGGGCCAAGAGAATTTCGCTCCATGCGGGTTTCTTCCACCGTGCTGCGCAGACTAGCTCAGGCAAGCAGCAGCAGCATCCCACAAAGCGACTCAGATTTCCCAACGAATGCTGTGCTTTCCCAGTGCAGGAGCCTGGTCAAAGAGGCTTTCCCTGTAGGTTGGTGTCTCCCACCTTGAGACTTGGCCTAGGCAAGCAGGAGCAGCAGCCCGCAGAACCGACTCTGATTTCTGAGCAAACGGAGAGGGTGACACTTGTCTTGCCACATGCCCGCTACTATTGCAATGCATGCTCTCCTGTTTCATGACCTTTCATTAAGACTGTTTCTACAGGCACAACCACGCTTCTCTCTCAAGTAGAGGGGATGCCCGGGACAAGAGGATTTCGCTCCATGCGGGTTTCTTACACCGTGCTTCAGAGACTATGTTCAGGCAAGCGGCCTCTGAATCGCACAGGACCGACTCTGTTTTCCCCAAGAATGCTGTGCTTTCCTAGAGGGAATGCCCAGGCAAAGAGGCTTTCGCTCTATGCGGAATTCTGCCACCGTGCTGCCAATACTAGGCTCAAGCAAGCAGCAACAGCAGCCCAGGGAACCGACTCTTTTTTCCCAGCGACTGCTATGCTTTCGCAGAGGTTTTCAGCTTGGCCTGAACCGCACTTCGCTGCTGCTTCCTCAGCAAGGCCTTGGGCGTTTGCTCTGTCGCGTCAGGGAAGGAGATCTGTGGGAGAGCTGGTGCCTCTTGGGCTTTGCTCTCCCAGGCTCCATGGTCGCACCCTGGGTTCACCGTTTCAGATTGAACTTCGCAGACACAGCCACCACCCTAAAGCAGCGTGCGTGTTCTTGGATGACACTCCCTGCCAACTGCCATCTCCTGACCTAGTAAGGCTTGGCTTTTTGCTCTGGAGTTCAGGCGGACTCAGGGACTAGGCCAGTGCCTTCCCCATAGGAAAGGAGAGGCGACAGCAACCCTGCACAGCGCCCGTGCACTGGGATGGGGAGCTGTGGGGGACTATACCCTCTTCTTCCCCAACACACCCCCTGCCAACCCCAACGCTGCCACCTCTTGGAAGAAGATGGCATCTGGCTGCCCTTTCTTCCAGGGAGCTGTATCTGCGAGTTCTGGGTATGGCGCCTGGTGGCAAGCCCACGTCTGCTTAGGGACAGGTGGCCTTGGAGATGCTGTCCCCTTGGGACAGGAGGCACACAGAACAGGCCTGCTTTCTGCCCAGACTCCTTCCTCCGAGTGGAGTATGCGCGTCTGCCCTAGCCGTCCTCTCGTGTCTTCCTAAAGCCAGGCTTTCGTCTCTACAAACAGGGAGCGGGTGACACTTGTCTTTCCACCGTCCTGCTGTTCTTCCCAAGGCAGACTCTCCTGATTTGCGACTGTTTCCCGACAACAAGGCCAACGGCTCCTTCTCTTCTCAAGGGGAGGCGTTCTGCTCCTTCCCCAGACTTGCTCCCGGGGAGCACGGTGACAGCCGTGTCCCTATCCTTAAGGCCCTTTCCAGATGTGCATCCACGCCGCTCTCGTAGGCAGTGGGGATGCTAGGGCCAAGAGAATTTCGCTCCATGCGGGTTTCGTCCACCGTGCTGCGCAGACTAGATCAGGGAAGCAGTAGCAGCATCCCACAAAGCGACTCAGATTACCTAACGAATGCAGGGCTTTCCAAGAGGAGGAGCCTGGTCAAAGAGGCTTTCCCTGTAGGGTGGTTTCTCCCAACTTGAGACTTGGCCTAGGCAAGCAGGAGCAGCAGCCCGCAGAACCGACTCTGATTTCTAAGCAAACGGAGAGGGTGACACTTGTCTTGCCACCTGCCCGCTATTGTTGCAATGCATGCTCTCCTGTTTCATACCCTTCGTTAAGACTGTTTCTACAGGCACAATCACGCTTCTCTCTCAAGTAGAGGGGATGCCCGGGACAAGAGGATTTCGCTCCATGCGGGTTTCTTACACCATGCTTCAGAGACTATGTTCAGGCAAGCGGCCTCTGAATCGCACAGAACCGACTCTGTTTTCCCCAAGAATGCTGTGCATTCCTAGAGGGAATGCCCAGGCAAAGAGGCTTTCGCTCTATGCGGAATTCTGCCACCGTGCTGCCAATACTAGGCTCAAGCAAGCAGCAACAGCAGCCCAGAGAACAGACTCTTTTTTCCCAGTGACTGCTATGCTTTCGCAGAGGTTTTCAGCTTGGCCTGAACCGCACTTCGCTGCTGCTTCCTCAGCAAGTCTTTGGGCGTTCACTCTGTCGCGTCAGGGAAGGAGATCTGTGGGAGAGCTGGTGCCTCTTGGGCTTTGCTCTCCCAGGCTCCATGGTCGCACCCTGGGTTCACGTGCCAGGCTGAACTTCGCAGACACAGCCACCACCCTGCAGCAACATGCGTGGTCTAGGATGACACTCCCTGCCAACGGCCATCTCCTGGCCTTGTAAGGCTTGGCTTTTTGCTCTGGAGTTCAGGCGGACTCGGGGACTAGGCCAGTGCCTTCCCCATAGGAACGGAGAGGCGACAGGAACCCTGCACAGCGCCCGTGCACTGCGATGGGGAGCTGTTGGGGACTATACCCTCTTCTTCCCCGACACACCCCTTGCCACCCCCAACGCTGCCACCTCTTGGAGGAAGATGGCATCAGGCTGCCCTTTCTTCCAGGGAGCTGGATGTGCAAGTTCCGGGTATGGCGCCTGGTGGCAAGCCCACGTCTGCCCTAGGGACAGTTGGCCTTGGAGATGCTGTCCCCTTGGGACAGGAGGCACACAGAACAGGCCTGCATTCTGCCCAGACTCCTTCCTCAGAGTGGAGTATGCGCGCCTGCTCTAGCCGTCCCCTCGTGTCTTCCTAGAGCCAGGCTTTCGTCTCTATGAACAGGGAGCGGGTGACATTTGTCTTGCCACCATCCCGCTGTTCTTCCCAGGGCAGGTTCTTCTGCTTTGCGACTGTTTCCCTACAACAAGGCCAACGGCTCCTTCTCTTCTCACGGGGATGCGTTCTGCTCCTTCCCCAGACTTGCTCCCGGGGAGCACGGTGACAGCCGTGTCCCTATCCTTAAGGCCCTTTCCGGATGTGCATCCACGCTTCTCTCGCAGGCAGTGGGGTTGCTAGGGCCAAGAGAATTTCGCTCCATGCGGGTTTCTTCCACCGTGCTGCGCAGACTAGCTCAGGCAAGCAGCAGCAGCATCCCACAAAGCGACTCAGATTTCCCAACGAATGCTGTGCTTTCCCAGTGCAGGAGCCTGGTCAAAGAGGCTTTCCCTGTAGGTTGGTGTCTCCCACCTTGAGACTTGGCCTAGGCAAGCAGGAGCAGCAGCCCGCAGAACCGACTCTGATTTCTGAGCAAACGGAGAGGGTGACACTTGTCTTGCCACCTGCCCGCTACTATTGCAATGCATGCTCTCCTGTTTCATGACCTTTCATTAAGACTGTTTCTACAGGCACAACCACGCTTCTCTCTCAAGTAGAGGGGATGCCCGAGACAAGAGGATTTCGCTCCATGCGGGATTCTTACACCGTGCTTCAGAGACTATGTTCAGGCAAGCGGCCTCTGAATCGCACAGAACCGACTCTGTTTTCCCTAAGAATGCTGTGCATTCCTAGAGGGAATGCCCAGGCAAAGAGGCTTTCGCTCTATGCGGGATTCTGCCACCGTGCTGCCAATACTAGGCTCAAGCAAGCAGCAACAGCAGCCCAGGGAACCGACTCTTTTTTCCCAGCGACTGCTATGCTTTCGCAGAGGTTTTCAGCTTGGCCTGAACCGCACTTCGCTGCTGCTTCCTCAGCAAGGCATTGGGCGTTTGCTCTGTCGCGTCAGGGAAGGAGATCTGTGGGAGAGCTGGTGCCTCTTGGGCTTTGCTCTCCCAGGCTCCATGGTCGCACCCTGGGTTCACCGTTTCAGGCTGAACTTCGCAGACACAGCCACCACCCTAAAGCAGCGTGCGTGTTCTAGGATGACACTCCCTGCCAACTGCCATCTCCTGACCTAGTAAGGCTTGGCTTTTTGCTCTGGAGTTCAGGCGGACTCAGGGACTAGGCCAGTGCCTTCCCCATAGGAAAGGAGAGGCGACAGCAACCCTGCACAGCGCCCGTGCACTGGGATGGGGAGCTGTGGGGTACTATACCCTCTTCTTCCCCGACACACCCCCTGCCACCCCCAACGCTGCCACCTCTTGGAGGAAGATGGCATCTGGCTGCCCTTTCTTCCAGGGAGCTGTATCTGCGAGTTCTGGGTATGGCGCCTGGTGGCAAGCCCACGTCTGCTTAGGGACAGGTGGCCTTGGAGATGCTGTCCCCTTGGGACAGGAGGCACACAGAACAGGCCTGCTTTCTGCCCAGACTCCTTCCTCCGAGTGGAGTATGCGCGTCTGACCTAGCCGTCCTCTCGTGTCTTCCTAAAGCCAGGCTTTCGTCTCTACAAACAGGGAGCGGGTGACACTTGTCTTTCCACCGTCCTGCTGTTCTTCCCAAGGCAGACTCTCCTGATTTGCGACTGTTTCCCGACAACAAGGCCAACGGCTCCTTCTCTTCTCACGGTGAGGCGTTATGCTCCTTCCCCAGACTTGCTCTCGGGGAGCACGGTGACAGCCGTGTCCCTATCCTGAAGGCCCTTTCCAGATGTGCATCCACGCTTCTCTCGTAGGCAGTGGGGATGCTAGGGCCAAGAGAATTTCGCTCCATGCGGGTTTCGTCCACCGTGCTGTGCAGACTAGATCAGGGAAGCAGTAGCAGCATCCCACAAAGCGACTCAGATTACCCAACGAATGCAGGGCTTTCCAAGAGGAGGAGCCTGGTCAAAGAGGCTTTCCCTGTAGGGTGGTTTCTCCCAACTTGAGACTTGGCCTAGGCAAGCAGGAGCAGCAGCCCGCAGAACCGACTCTGATTTCTAAGCAAACGGAGAGGGTGACACTTGTCTTGCCACCTGCCCGCTATTGTTGCAATGCATGCTCTCCTGTTTCATACCCTTCGTTAAGACTGTTTCTACAGGCACAATCACGCTTCCATCTCAAGTAGAGGGGATGCCCGGGACAAGAGGATTTCGCTCCATGCGGGTTTCTTACACCATGCTTCAGAGACTATGTTCAGGCAAGCGGCCTCTGAATCGCACAGAACCGACTCTGTTTTCCCCAAGAATGCTGTGCATTCCTAGAGGGAATGCCCAGGCAAAGAGGCTTTCGCTCTATGCGGAATTCTGCCACCGTGCTGCCAATACTAGGCTCAAGCAAGCAGCAACAGCAGCCCAGAGAACAGACTCTTTTTTCCCAGTGACTGCTATGCTTTCGCAGAGGTTTTCAGCTTGGCCTGAACCGCACTTCGCTGCTGCTTCCTCAGCAAGTCTTTGGGCGTTCACTCTGTCGCGTCAGGGAAGGAGATCTGTGGGAGAGCTGGTGCCTCTTGGGCTTTGCTCTCCCAGGCTCCATGGTCGCACCCTGGGTTCACGTGCCAGGCTGAACTTCGCAGACACAGCCACCACCCTGCAGCAACATGCGTGGTCTAGGATGACACTCCCTGCCAACTGCCATCTCCTGGCCTAGTAAGGCTTGGCTTTTTGCTCTGGAGTTCAGGCGGACTCGGGGACTAGGCCAGTGCCTTCCCCATAGGAACGGAGAGGCGACAGGAACCCTGCACAGCGCCCGTGCACTGCGATGGGGAGCTGTTGGGGACTATACCCTCTTCTTCCCCGACACACCCCCTGCCACCCCCAACGCTGCCACCTCTTGGAGGAAGATGGCATCAGGCTGCCCTTTCTTCCAGGGAGCTGGATGTGCAAGTTCCGGGTATGGCGCCTGGTGGCAAGCCCACGTCTGCCCTAGGGACAGTTGGCCTTGGAGATGCTGTCCCCTTGGGACAGGAGGCACACAGAACAGGCCTGCATTCTGCCCAGACTCCTTCCTCAGAGTGGAGTATGTGCGCCTGCTCTAGCCGTCCCCTCGTGTCTTCCTAGAGCCAGGCTTTCGTCTCTATGAACAGGGAGCGGGTGACATTTGTCTTGCCACCATCCCGCTGTTCTTCCCAGGGCAGGTTCTTCTGCTTTGCGACTGTTTCCCTACAACAAGGCCAACGGCTCCTTCTCTTCTCACGGGGATGCGTTCTGCTCCTTCCCCAGACTTGCTCCCGGGGAGCACGGTGACAGCCGTGTCCCTATCCTTAAGGCCCTTTCCGGATGTGCATCCACGCTTCTCTCGCAGGCAGTGGGGTTGCTAGGGCCAAGAGAATTTCGCTCCATGCGGGTTTCTTCCACCGTGCTGCGCAGACTAGCTCAGGCAAGCAGCAGCAGCATCCCACAAAGCGACTCAGATTTCCCAACGAATGCTGTGCTTTCCCAGTGCAGGAGCCTGGTCAAAGAGGCTTTCCCTGTAGGTTGGTGTCTCCCACCTTGAGACTTGGCCTAGGCAAGCAGGAGCAGCAGCCCGCAAAACCGACTCTGATTTCTGAGCAAACGGAGAGGGTGACACTTGTCTTGCCACCTGCCCGCTACTATTGCAATGCATGCTCTCCTGTTTCATGACCTTTCATTAAGACTGTTTCTACAGGCACAACCACGCTTCTCTCTCAAGTAGAGGGGATGCCCGAGAAAGAGGATTTCGCTCCATGCGGGATTCTTACACCGTGCTTCAGAGACTATGTTCAGGCAAGCGGCTTCTGAATCGCACAGAACCGACTCTGTTTTCCCCAAGAATGCTGTGCTTTCCTAGAGGGAATGCCCAGGCAAAGAGGCTTTCGCTCTATGCGGGATTCTGCCACCGTGCTGCCAATACTAGGCTCAAGCAAGCAGCAACAGCAGCCCAGGGAACCGACTCTTTTTTCCCAGCGACTGCTATGCTTTCGCAGAGGTTTTCAGCTTGGCCTGAACCGCACTTCGCTGCTGCTTCCTCAGCAAGGCTTTGGGCGTTCGCTCTGTCGCGTCAGGGAAGGAGATCTGTGGGAGAGCTGGTGCCTCTTGGGCTTTACTCTCCCAGGCTCCATGGTCGCACCCTGGGTTCACCGTGCCACGCTGAACTTCGCAGAAACAACCACCAACCCTGCAGCAGCGTGCGTGGTCTAGGATGACACTCCCTGCCAACTGCCATCTCCTGGCCTAGTAAGGCTTGGCTTTTTGCTCTGGAGTTCAGGCGGACTCGGGGACTAGGCCACTGCCTTCCCCATAGGAAAGGAGAGGCGACAGGAACCCTGCACAGCGCCCGTGCACTGGGATGGGGTGCTGTGGGGGACTATACCCTATTCTTCCCCGACACACCACCTGCCACCCCCAACGCTGCCACCTCTTGGAGGAAGATGGCATCTGGCTGCCTTTTCTTCCAGGGAGCTGTAATTGCGAGTTCTGGGTATGGCGCCTGGTGGCAAGCCCACGTCTGCCCTAGGGACAGTTGGCCTTGGAGATGCTGTCCCCTTGGGACAGGAGGCACACAGAACAGGCCTGCATTCTGCCCAGACTCCTTCCTCAGAGTGGAGTATGCGCGCCTGCTCTAGCCGTCCCCTCGTGTCTTCCTAAAGCCAGGCGTTCGTCTCTATGAACAGGGAGCGGGTGACACTTGTCTTGCCACCATCCCGCTGTTCTTCCCAGGGCAGGCTCTTCTGCTTTGCGACTGTTTCCCTACAACAAGGCCAACGCCTCCTTCTCTTCTCACGGGGAGGCGTTCTGCTCCTTCCCCAGCCTTCTCCCGGGGAGCACGGTGACAGCCGTGTCCCTATCCTTAAGGCCCTTTCCGGATGTGCATCCACGCTTCTCTCGCAGGCAGTGGGGATGCTAGGGCCAAGAGAATTTCGCTCCATGCGGGTTTCTTCCACCGTGCTGCGCAGACTAGCTCAGGGAAGCAGTAAAAGCATCCCACAAAGAGACTGAGATTTCCCAACGAATGCTGTGCTTTCCCAGTGCAGGAGCCTGGTGAAAGAGTATTTCGCTGTAGGGTGGTTTCTCCCAACTTGAGACTTGGCCTAGGCAAGCAGAAGCAGCAGCCCGCAGAACCGACTCTGATTTCTGAGCAAACGGAGAGGGTGACACTTGTCTTGCCACATGCCCGCTACTATTGCAATGCATGCTCTCCTGTTTCATGACCTTTCATTAAGACTGTTTCTACAGGCACAACCACGCTTCTCACTCAAGTAGAGGGGATGCCCGAGACAAGAGGATTTCGCTCCATGCGGGTTTCTTACACCGTGCTTCAGAGACTATGTTCAGGCAAGCGGCCTCTGAATCGCACAGTACCGACTCTGTTTTCCCCAAGAATGCTGTGCTTTCCTAGAGGGAATGCCCAGGCAAAGAGGCTTTCGCTCTATGCGGGATTCTGCCACCGTGCTGCCAATACTAGGCTCAAGCAAGCAGCAACAGCAGCCCAGGGAACCGACTCTTTTTTCCCAGCGACTGCTATGCTTTCGCAGAGGTTTTCAGCTTGGCCTGAACCGCACTTCGCTGCTGCTTCCTCAGCAAGGCCTTGGGCGTTTGCTCTGTCGCGTCAGGGAAGGAGATCTGTGGGAGAGCTGGTGCCTCTTGGGCTTTGCTCTCCCAGGCTCCATGGTCGCACCCTGGGTTCACCGTTTCAGGCTGAACTTCGCAGACACAGCCACCACCCTAAAGCAGCGTGCGTGTTCTTGGATGACACTCCCTGCCAACTGCCATCTCCTGACCTAGTAAGGCTTGGCTTTTTGCTCTGGAGTTCAGGCAGACTCAGGGACTAGGCCAGTGCCATCCCCATAGGAAAGGAGAGGCGACAGCAACCCTGCACAGCGCCCGTGCACTGGGATGGGGAGCAGTGGGGGACTATAACCTCTTCTTCCCCGACACACCCCCTGCCACCCCCAACGCTGCCACCTCTTGGAGGAAGATGGCATCTGGCTGCCCTTTCTTCCAGGGAGCTGTATCTGCGAGTTCTGGGTATGGCGCCTGGTGGCAAGCCCACGTCTGCTTAGGGACAGGTGGCCTTGGAGATGCAGTCCCCTTGGGACAGGAGGCACACAGAACAGGCCTGCTTTCTGCCCAGACTCCTTCCTCCGAGTGGAGTATGCGCGTCTGCCCTAGCCGTCCTCTCGTGTCTTCCTAAAGCCAGGCTTTCGTCTCTATGAACAGGGAGCGGGTGACACTTGTCTTTCCACCGTCCTGCTGTTCTTCCCAAGGCAGACTCTCCTGATTTGCGACTGTTTCCCGACAACAAGGCCAACGGCTCCTTCTCTTCTCACGGGGAGGCGTTCTGCTCCTTCCCCAGACTTGCTCCCGGGGAGCACGGTGACAGCCGTGTCCCTATCCTTAAGGCCCTTTCCAGATGTGCATCCACGCTTCTCTCGTAGGCAGTGGGGATGCTAGGGCCAAGAGAATTTCGCTCCATGCGGGTTTCGTCCACCGTGCTGCGCAGACTAGATCAGGGAAGCAGTAGCAGCATCCCACAAAGCGACTCAGATTACCCAACGAATGCAGGGCTTTCCAAGAGGAGGAGCCTTGTCAAAGAGGCTTTCCCTGTAGGGTGGTTTCTCCCAACTTGAGACTTGGCCTAGGCAAGCAGGAGCAGCAGCCCGCAGAACCGACTCTGATTTCTAAGCAAACGGAGAGGGTGACACTTGTCTTGCCACCTGCCCGCTATTGTTGCAATGCATGCTCTCCTGTTTCATACCCTTCGTTAAGACTGTTTCTACAGGCACAATCACGCTTCTCTCTCAAGTAGAGGGGATGCCCGGGACAAGAGGATTTCGCTCCATGCGGGTTTCTTACACCATGCTTCAGAGACTATGTTCAGGCAAGCGGCCTCTGAATCGCACAGAACCGACTCTGTTTTCCCCAAGAATGCTGTGCATTCCTAGAGGGAATGCCCAGGCAAAGAGGCTTTCGCTCTATGCGGAATTCTGCCACCGTGCTGCCAATACTAGGCTCAAGCAAGCAGCAACAGCAGCCCAGAGAACAGACTCTTTTTTCCCAGTGACTGCTATGCTTTCGCAGAGGTTTTCAGCTTGGCCTGAACCGCACTTCGCTGCTGCTTCCTCAGCAAGTCTTTGGGCGTTCACTCTGTCGCGTCAGGGAAGGAGATCTGTGGGAGAGCTGGTGCCTCTTGGGCTTTGCTCTCCCAGGCTCCATGGTCGCACCCTGGGTTCACGTGCCAGGCTGAACTTCGCAGACACAGCCACCACCCTGCAGCAACATGCGTGGTCTAGGATGACACTCCCTACCAACGGCCATCTCCTGGCCTTGTAAGGCTTGGCTTTTTGCTCTGGAGTTCAGGCGGACTCGGGGACTAGGCCAGTGCCTTCCCCATAGGAACGGAGAGGCGACAGGAACCCTGCACAGCGCCCGTGCACTGCGATGGGGAGCTGTTGGGGACTATACCCTCTTCTTCCCCGACACACCCCCTGCCACCCCCAACGCTGCCACCTCTTGGAGGAAGATGGCATCAGGCTGCCCTTTCTTCCAGGGAGCTGGATGTGCAAGTTCCGGGTATGGCGCCTGGTGGCAAGCCCACGTCTGCCCTAGGGACAGTTGGCCTTGGAGATGCTGTCCCCTTGGGACAGGAGGCACACAGAACAGGCCTGCATTCTGCCCAGACTCCTTCCTCAGAGTGGAGTATGTGCGCCTGCTCTAGCCGTCCCCTCGTGTCTTCCTAGAGCCAGGCTTTCGTCTCTATGAACAGGGAGCGGGTGACATTTGTCTTGCCACCATCCCGCTGTTCTTCCCAGGGCAGGTTCTTCTGCTTTGCGACTGTTTCCCTACAACAAGGCCAACGGCTCCTTCTCTTCTCACGGGGATGCGTTCTGCTCCTTCCCCAGACTTGCTCCCGGGGAGCACGGTGACAGCCGTGTCCCTATCCTTAAGGCCCTTTCCGGATGTGCATCCACGCTTCTCTCGCAGGCAGTGGGGTTGCTAGGGCCAAGAGAATTTCGCTCCATGCGGGTTTCTTCCACCGTGCTGCGCAGACTAGCTCAGGCAAGCAGCAGCAGCATCCCACAAAGCGACTCAGATTTCCCAACGAATGCTGTGCTTTCCCAGTGCAGGAGCCTGGTCAAAGAGGCTTTCCCTGTAGGTTGGTGTCTCCCACCTTGAGACTTGGCCTAGGCAAGCAGGAGCAGCAGCCCGCAGAACCGACTCTGATTTCTGAGCAAACGGAGAGGGTGACACTTGTCTTGCCACCTGCCCGCTACTATTGCAATGCATGCTCTCCTGTTTCATGACCTTTCATTAAGACTGTTTCTACAGGCACAACCACGCTTCTCTCTCAAGTAGAGGGGATGCCCGAGACAAGAGGATTTCGCTCCATGCGGGATTCTTACACCGTGCTTCAGAGACTATGTTCAGGCAAGCGGCCTCTGAATCGCACAGAACCGACTCTGTTTTCCCCAAGAATGCTGTGCTTTCCTAGAGGGAATGCCCAGGCAAAGAGGCTTTCGCTCTATGCGGGATTCTGCCACCGTGCTGCCAATACTAGGCTCAAGCAAGCAGCAACAGCAGCCCAGGGAACCGACTCTTTTATCCCAGCGACTGCTATGCTTTCGCAGAGGTTTCAGCTTGGCCTGAACCGCACTTCGCTGCTGCTTCCTCAGCAAGGCTTTGGGCGTTCGCTCTGTCGCGTCAGGGAAGGAGATCTGTGGGAGAGCTGGTGCCTCTTGGGCTTTACTCTCCCAGGCTCCATGGTCGCACCCTGGGTTCACCGTGCCACGCTGAACTTTGCAGACACAACCACCAACCCTGCAGCAGCGTGCGTGGTCTAGGATGACACTCCCTGCCAACTGCCTTCTCCTGGCCTAGTAAGGCTTGGCTTTTTGCTCTGGAGTTCAGGCGGACTCGGGGACTAGGCCAGTGCCTTCCCCATAGGAAAGGAGAGGCGACAGGAACCCTGCACAGCGCCCGTGCACTGGGATGGGGTGCTGTGGGGGACTATACCCCATTCTTCCCCGACACACCCCCTGCCACCCCCAACGCTGCCACCTCTTGGAGGAAGATGGCATCTGGCTGCCTTTTCTTCCAGGGAGCTGTAATTGCGAGTTCTGGGTATGGCGCCTGGTGGCAAGCCCACGTCTGCCCTAGGGACAGTTGGCCTTGGAGATGCTGTCCCCTTGGGACAGGAGGCACACAGAACAGGCCTGCATTCTGCCCAGACTCCTTCCTCAGAGTGTAGTATGCGCGTCACCCCTAGCCGTACCCTCGTGTCTTCCTAAAGCCAGGCTTTCGTCTCTACGAACAGGGAGCGGGTGACACTTGTCTTGCCACCATCCCGCTGTTCTTCCCAGGGCAGGCTCTCCTGCTTTGCGACTGTTTCCCGACAACAAGGCCAACGGCTCCTTCTCTTCTCACGGGGAGGCATTCTGCTCCTTCCCCAGACTTGCTCCCGGGGAGCACGGTGACAGCCGTGTCCCTATCCTTAAGGCCCTTTCCAGATGTGCATCCACGCTTCTCTCGCAGGCAGTGGGGATGCTAGGGCCAAGAGAATTTCGCTCCATGCGGGTTTCTTCCACCGTGCTGCGCAGACTAGCTCAGGCAAGCAGCAGCAGCATCCCACAAAGCGACTCAGATTTCCCAACGAATGCTGTGCTTTCCCAGTGCCGGAGCCTGGTCAAAGAGGCTTTCCCTGTAGGTTGGTATCTCCCACCTTGAGACTTGGCCTAGGCAAGCAGGAGCAGCAGCCCGCAGAACCGACTCTGATTTCTAAGCAAACGGAGAGGGTGACACTTGTCTTGCCACCTGCCCGCTATTGTTGCAATGCATGCTCTCCTGTTTCATACCCTTCGTTAAGACTGTTTCTACAGGCACAATCACGCTTCTCTCTCAAGTAGAGGGGATGCCCGGGACAAGAGGATTTCGCTCCATGCGGGTTTCTTACACCGTGCTTCAGAGACTATGTTCAGGCAAGCGGCCTCTGAATCTCACAGAACCGACTCTGTTTTCCCCAAGAATGCTGTGCATTCCTAGAGGGAATGCCCAGGCAAAGAGGCTTTCGCTCTATGCGGAATTCTGCCACCGTGCTGCCAATACTAGGCTCAAGCAAGCAGCAACAGCAGCCCAGAGAACAGACTCTTTTTTCCCAGTGACTGCTATGCTTTCGCAGAGGTTTTCAGCTTGGCCTGAACCGCACTTCGCTGCTGCTTCCTCAGCAAGGCTTTGGGCGTTCGCTCTGTCGCGTCAGGGAAGGAGATCTGTGGGAGAGCTGGTGCCTCTTGGGCTTTGTTCTCCCAGGCTCCATGGTCGCACGCTGGGTTCACCGTGCCAGGCTGAACTTCGCAGACACAGCCACCACCCTGCAGCAACATGCGTGGTCTAGGATGACACTCCCTGCCAACGGCCATCTCCTGGCCTAGTAAGGCTTGGCTTTTTGCTCTGGAGTTCAGGTGGACTCGGGGACTAGGCCAGTGCCTTCCCCATAGGAACGGAGAGGCGACAGGAACCCTGCACAGCGCCCGTGCACTGCGATGGGGAGCTGTTGGGGACTATACCCTCTTCTACCCCGACACACCCCCTGCCACCCCCAACGCTGCCACCTCTTAGAGGAAGATGGCATCAGGCTGCCCTTTCTTCCAGGGAGCTGGATGTGCAAGTTCCGGGTATGGCGCCTGGTGGCAAGCCCACGTCTGCCCTAGGGACAGGTGGCCTTGGAGATGCTGTCCCCTTGGGACAGGAGGCACACAGAACAGGCCTGCATTCTGCCCAGACTCCTTCCTCAGAGTGGAGTATGCGCGCCTGCTCTAGCCGTCCCCTCGTGTCTTCCTAAAGCCAGGCTTTCGTCTCTATGAACAGAGAGCGGGTGACACTTGTCTTGCCACCATCCCGCTGTTCTTCCCAGGGCAGGCTCTTCTGCTTTGCGACTCTTTCCCTACAACAAGGCCAACGGCTCCTTCTCTTCTCACGGGGAGGCGTTCTGCTCCTTCCCCAGACTTGCTCCCGGGGAGCACGGTGACAGCCGTGTCCCTATCCTTAAGGCCCTTTCCGGATGTGCATCCACACTTCTCTCGCAGGCAGTGGGGATGCTAGGGCCAAGAGAATTTCGCTCCATGCGGGTTTCTTCCACCGTGCTGCGCAGACTAGCTCAGGCAAGCAGCAGCAGCATCCCACAAAGCGACTCAGATTTCCCAACGAATGCTGTGCTTTCCCAGTGCAGGAGCCTGGTCAAAGAGGCTTTCCCGGTAGGTTGGTGTCTCCCACCTTGAGACTTGGCCTAGGCAAGCAGGAGCAGCAGCCCGCAGAACCGACTCTGATTTCTGAGCAAACGGAGAGGGTGACACTTGTCTTGCCACCTGCCCGCTACTATTGCAATGCATGCTCTCGTGTTTCATGACCTTTCATTAAGACTGTTTCTACAGGCACAACCACGCTTCTCTCTCAAGTAGAGGGGATGCCCGGGACAAGAGGATTTCGCTCCATGCGGGTTTCTTACACCGTGCTTCAGAGACTATGTTCAGGCAAGCGGCCTCTGAATCGCACAGTAGCGACTCTGTTTTCCCCAGGAATGCTGTGCTTTCCTAGAGGGAATGCCCAGGCAAAGAGGCCTTCGCTCTATGCGGGATTCTGCCACCGTGCTGCCAATACTAGGCTCAAGCAAGCAGCAACAGCAGCCCAGGGAACCGACTCTTTTTTCCCAGCGACTGCTATGCTTTCGCAGAGGTTTTCAGCTTGGCCTGAACCGCACTTCGCTGCTGCTTCCTCAGCAAGGCTTTGGACGTTTGCTCTGTCGCGTCAGGGAAGGAGATCTGTGGGAGAGCTGGTGCCTCTTGGGCTTTGCTCTCCCAGGCTCCATGGTCGCACCCTGGGTTCACCGTTTCAGGCTGAACTTCGCAGACACAGCCACCACCCTAAAGCAGCGTGCGTGGTCTAGGATGACACTCCCTGCCAACTGCCATCTCCTGACCTAGTAAGGCTTGGCTTTTTGCTCTGGAGTTCAGGCGGACTCGGGGACTAGGCCAGTGCCTTCCCCATAGGAAAGGAGAGGCGACAGCAACCCTGCACAGCGCCCGTGCACTGGGATGGGGAGCTGTGGGGGACTATACCCTCTTCTTCCCCGACACACCCCCTGCCACCCCCAACGCTGCCACCTCTTGGAGGAAGATGGCATCTGGCTGCCCTTTCTTCCAGGGAGCTGTATCTGCGAGTTCTGGGTATGGCGCCTGGTGGCAAGCCCACGTCTGCTTAGGGACAGGTGGCCTTGGAGATGCTGTCCCCTTGGGACAGGAGGCACACAGAACAGGCCTGCATTCTGCCCAGACTCCTTCCTCAGAGTGGAGTATGCGCGCCTGCTCTAGCCGGCCCCTCGTGTCTTCCTAAAGCCAGGCTTTCGTCTCTATGAACAGGGAGCGGGTGACATTTGTCTTGCCAACATCCCGCTGTTCTTCCCAGGGCAGGATCTTCTGCTTTGCGACTGTTTCCCTACAACAAGGCCAACGGCTCCTTCTCTTCTCACGGGGAGGCGTTCTGCTCCTTCCCCAGACTTGCTCCCGGGGAGCACGGTGACAGCCGTGTCCCTATCCTTAAGGCCCTTTCCAGATGTGCATCCACGCTTCTCTCGTAGGCAGTAGGGATGCTAGGGCCAAGAGAATTTCGCTCCATGCGGGTTTCTTCCACCGTGCTGCGCAGACTAGCTCAGGGAAGCAGCAGCAGCATCCCACAAAGCGACTCAGATTACCCAACGAATGCTGGGCTTTCAAAGCGGAGGAGCATGGTCAAAGAGGCTTTCCCTGTAGGGTGGTTTCTCCCAACTTGAGACTTGGCCTAGGCAAGCAGGAGCAGCAGCACGCAGAACCGACTCTGATTTCTAAGCTAACGGAGAGGGTGACACTTGTCTTGCCACCTGCCCGCTACTGTTGCAATGAATGCTCTCCTGTTTCATACCCTTCGTTAAGACTGTTTCTACAGGCACAATCACGCTTCTCTCTCAAGTAGAGGGGATGCCCGGGACAAGAGGATTTCGCTCCATGCGGGTTTCTTACACCGTGCTTCAGAGACTATGTTCAGGCCAGCGGCCTCTGAATCGCACAGAACCGACTCTGTTTAACCCAAGAATGCCGTGCATTCCTAGAGGGAATGCCCAGGCAAAGAGGCTTTCGCTCTATGCGGGATTCTGCCACCGTGCTGCCAATACTAGGCTCAAGCAAGCAGCAACAGCAGCCCAGGGAACCGACTCTTTTATCCCAGCGACTGCTATGCTTTCGCAGAGGTTTTCAGCTTGGCCTGAACCGCACTTCGCTGCTGCTTCCTCAGCAAGGCTTTGGGCGTTCGCTCTGTCGCGTCAGGGAAGGATTTCTGTGGGAGAGCTGGTGCCTCTTGGGCTTTGCTCTCCCAGGCTCCATGGTCGCACCCTGGGTTCACCGTGCCAGGCTGAACTTCGCAGACACAGCCACCACCCTGCAGCAACATGCGTGGTCTAGGATGACACTCCCTGCCAACGGCCATCTCCTGGCCTAGTAAGGCTTGGCTTTTTGCTCTGGAGTTCAGGCGGACTCGGGGACTAGGCCAGTGCCTTCCCCATAGGAACGGAGAGGCGACAGGAACCCTGCACAGCGCCCGTGCATTGCGATGGGGAGCTGTTGGGGACTATACCCTCTTCTTCCCCGACACACCCCCTGCCACCCCCAACGCTGCCACCTCTTGGAGGAAGATGGCATCAGGCTGCCCTTTCTTCCAGGGAGCTGGATGTGAAAGTTCCGGGTATGGCGCCTGGTGGCAAGCCCACGTCTGCCCTAGGGACAGTTGGCCTTGGAGATGCTGTCCCCTTGGGACAGGAGGCACACAGAACAGGCCTGCATTCTGCCCAGACTCCTTCCTCAGAGTGGAGTATGCGCGCCTGCTCTAGCCATCCCCTCGTGTCTTCCTAAAGCCAGGGTTTCGTCCTTATGAACAGGGAGCGGGTGACACTTGTCTTGCCACCATCCCGCTGTTCTTCCCAGGGCAGGCTCTTCTGCTTTGTGACTGTTTCCCGACAACAAGCCCAACGGCTCCTTCTCTTCTCACGGGGAGGCGTTCTGCTCCTTCCCCAGACTTGCTCCCGGGGAGCACGGTGACAGCCGTGTCCCTATCCTTAAGGCCTTTCCGGATATGCATCCACGCTTCTCTCGCAGGCAGTGGGGATGCTAGGGCCAAGAGAATTTCGCTCCATGCGGGTTTCTTCCACCGTGCTGCGCAGACTAGCTCAGGCAAGCAGCAGCAGCATCCCACAAAGCGACTCAGATTTCCCAACGAATGCTGTGCTTTCCCAGTGCAGGAGCCTGGTCAAAGAGGCTTTCCCTGTAGGTTGGTGTCTCCCACCTTGAGACTTGGCCTAGGCAAGCAGGAGCAGCAGCCCGCAGAACCGACTCTGATTTCTGAGCAAACGGAGAGGGTGACACTTGTCTTGCCACCTGCCCGCTACTATTGCAATGCATGCTCTCCTGTTTCATGACCTTTCATTAAGACTGTTTCTACAGGCACAACCACGCTTCTCTCTCATGTAGACGGGATGCCCGGGACAAGAGGATTTCGCTCCATGCGGGTTTCTTACACCGTGCTTCAGAGACTATGTTCAGGCAAGCGGCCTCTGAATCGCACAGGACCGACTCTGTTTTCCCCAAGAATGCTGTGCTTTCCTAGAGGGAATGCCCAGGCAAAGAGGCTTTCGCTCTATGCGGGATTCTGCCACCGTGCTGCCAATACTAGGCTCAAGCAAGCAGCAACAGCAGCCCAGAGAACAGACTCTTTTTTCCCAGTGACTGCTATGCTTTCGCAGAGGTTTTCAGCTTGGCCTGAACCGCACTTCGCTGCTGCTTTCTCAGCAAGGCTTTGGGCGTTCGCTCTGTCGCGTCAGGGAAGGCGATCTGTGGGAGAGCTGGTGCCTCTTGGGCTTTGCTCTCCCAGGCTCCATGGTCGCACCCTGGGTTCACCGTGCCACGCTGAACTTCGCGGACACAACCACCAACCCTCCAGCAGCGTGCGTGGTCTAGGATGACACTCCCTGCCAACTGCCATCTCCTGGCCTAGTAAGGCTTGGCTTTTTGCTCTGGAGTTCAGGCGGACTCGGGGACTAGGCCAGTGCCTTCCCCATAGGAACGGAGAGGCGACAGGAACCCTGCACAGCGCCCGTGCACTGCGATGGGGAGCTGTTGGGGACTATACCCTCTTCTTCCCCGACACACCCCCTGCCACCCCCAACGCTGCCACCTCTTGGAGGAAGATGGCATCAGGCTGCCCTTTCTTCCAGGGAGCTGGATGTGCAAGTTCCGGGTATGGCGCCTGGTGGCAAGCCCACGTCTGCCCTAGGGACAGTTGGCCTTGGAGATGCTGTCCCCTTGGGACAGGAGGCACACAGAACAGGCCTGCATTCTGCCCAGACTCCTTCCTCAGAGTGGAGTATGCGCGCCTGCCCTAGCCGTCCCCTCGTGTCTTCCTAAAGCCAGGCTTTCGTCTCTATGAACAGGGAGCGGGTGACACTTGTCTTGCCACCATCCCGCTGTTCTTCCCAGGGCAGGCTCTTCTGCTTTGCGACTGTTTCCCTACAACAAGGCCAACGGCTCCTTCTCTTCTCACGGGGAGGCGTTCTGCTCCTTCCCCAGACTTGCTCCCGGGGAGCACGGTGACAGCCGTGTCCCTATCCTTAAGGCCCTTTCCGGATGTGCATCCACGCTTCTCTCGCAGGCAGTGGGGATGCTAGGGCCAAGAGAATTTCGCTCCATGCGGGTTTCTTCCACCGTGCTGCGCAGACTAGCTCAGGCAAGCAGCAGCAGCATCCCACCAAGCGACTCAGATTTCCCAACGAATGCTGTGCTTTCCCAGTGCAGGAGCCTCGTCAAAGAGGCTTTCCCTGTAGGTTGGTGTCTCCCACCTTGAGACTTGGCCTAGGCAAGCAGGAGCAGCAGCCCGCAGAACCGACTCTGATTTCTGAGCAAACGGAGAGGGTGACACTTGTCTTGCCACATGCCCGCTACTATTGCAATGCATGCTCTCCTGTTTCATGACCTTTCATTAAGACTGTTTCTACAGGCACAACCACGCTTCTCTCTCAAGTAGAGGGGATGCCCGAGACAAGAGGATTTCGCTCCATGCGGGTTTCTTACACCGTGCTTCAGAGACTATGTTCAGGCAAGCGGCCTCTGAATCGCACAGGACCGACTCTGTTTTCCCCAAGAATGCTGTGCTTTCCTAGAGGGAATGCCCAGGCAAAGAGGCTTTCGCTCTATGCGGGATTCTGCCACCGTGCTGCCAATACTAGGCTCAAGCAAGCAGCAACAGCAGCCCAGGGAACCGACTCTTTTTTCCCAGCGACTGCTATGCTTTCGCAGAGGTTTTCAGCTTGGCCTGAACCGCACTTCGCTGCTGCTTCCTCAGCAAGGCTTTGGGTGTTTGCTCTGTCGCGTCAGGGAAGGAGATCTGTGGGAGAGCTGGTGCCTCTTGGGCTTTGCTCTCCCAGGCTCCATGGTCGCACCCTGGGTTCACCGTTTCAGGCTGAACTTCGCAGACACAGCCACCACCCTAAGCAGCGTGCGTGTTCTAGGATGACACTCCCTGCCAACTGCCATCTCCTGACCTAGTAAGGCTTGGCTTTTTGCTCTGGAGTTCAGGCGGACTCGGGGACTAGGCCAGTGCCTTCCCCATAGGAAAGGAGAGGCGACAGCAACCCTGCACAGCGCCCGTGCACTGGGATGGGGAGCTGTGGGGGACTATACCCTCTTCTTCCCCGACACACCCCCTGCCACCCCCAACGCTGCCACCTCTTGGAGGAAGATGGCATCTGGCTGCCCTTTCTTCCAGGGAGCTGTATCTGCGAGTTCTGGGTATGGCGCCTGGTGGCAAGCCCACGTCTGCTTAGGGACAGGTGGCCTTGGAGATGCTGTCCCCTTGGGACAGGAGGCACACAGAACAGGCCTGCATTCTGCCCAGACTCCTTCCTCCGAGTGGAGTATGCGCGTCTGCCCTAGCCGTCCTCTCGTGTCTTCCTAATGCCAGGCTTTCGTCTCTACAAACAGGGAGCGGGTGACACTTGTCTTGCCACCGTCCTGCTGTTCTTCCCAAGGCAGACTCTCCTGATTTGCGACTGTTTCCCGACAACAAGGCCAACGGCTCCTTCTCTTCTCACGGGGAGGCGTTCTGCTCCTTCCCCAGACTTGCTCCCGGGGAGCAAGGTGACAGCCGTGTCCCTATCCTTAAGGCCCTTTCCGGATGTGCATCCACGCTTCTCTCGCAGGCAGTGGGGTTGCTAGGGCCAAGAGAATTTCGCTCCATGCGGGTTTCTTCCACCGTTCTGCGCAGACTAGCTCAGGCAAGCAGCAGCATCCCACAAAGCGACTCAGATTTCCCAACGAATGCTGTGCTTTCCCAGTGCAGGAGCCTGGTCAAAGAGGCTTTCCCTGTAGGGTGGTTTCTCCCAACTTGAGACTTGGCCTAGGCAAGCAGGAGCAGCAGCCCGCAGAACCGACTCTGATTTCTAAGCAAACGGAGAGGGTGACACTTGTCTTGCCACCTGCCCGCTATTGTTGCAATGCATGCTCTCCTGTTTCATACCCTTCGTTAAGACTGTTTCTACAGGCACAATCACGCTTCTCTCTCAAGTAGAGGGGATGCCCGGGACAAGAGGATTTCGCTCCATGCGGGTTTCTTACACCGTGCTTCAGAGACTATGTTCAGGCAAGCGGCCTCTGAATCTCACAGAACCGACTCTGTTTTCCCCAAGAATGCTGTGCATTCCTAGAGGGAATGCCCAGGCAAAGAGGCTTTCGCTCTATGCGGAATGCTGCCACCGTGCTGCCAATACTAGGCTCAAGCAAGCAGCAACAGCAGCCCAGAGAACAGACTCTTTTTTCCCAGTGACTGCTATGCTTTCGCAGAGGTTTTCAGCTTGGCCTGAACCGCACTTCGCTGCTGCTTCCTCAGCAAGTCTTTGGGCGTTCACTCTGTCGCGTCAGGGAAGGAGATCTGTGGGAGAGCTGGTGCCTCTTGGGCTTTGCTCTCCCAGGCTCCATGGTCGCACCCTGTGTTCACCGTGCCAGGCTGAACTTCGCAGACAAAGCCACCACCCTGCAGCAACATGCGTGGTCTAGGATGACACTCCCTGCCAACGGCCATCTCCTGGCCTTGTAAGGCTTGGCTTTTTGCTCTGGAGTTCAGGCGGACTCAGGGACTAGGCCAGTGCCTTCCCCATAGGAACGGAGAGGCGACAGGAACCCTGCACAGCGCCCGTGCACTGCGATGGGGAGCTGTTGGGGACTATACCCTCTTCTTCCCCGACACACCCCCTGCCACTCCCAACGCTGCCACCTCTTGGAGGAAGATGGCATCAGGCTGCCCTTTCTTCCAGGGAGCTGGATGTGCAAGTTCCGGGTATGGCGCCTGGTGGCAAGCCCACGTCTGCCCTAGGGACAGTTGGCCTTGGAGATGCTGTCCCCTTGGGACAGGAGGCACACAGAACAGGCCTGCATTCTGCCCAGACTCCTTCCTCAGAGTGGAGTATGCGCGCCTGCCCTAGCCGTCCCCTCGTGTCTTCCTAAAGCCAGGCTTTCGTCTCTATGAACAGGGAGCGGGTGACACTTGTCTTGCCACCATCCCGCTGTTCTTCCCAGGGCAGGCTCTTCTGCTTTGCGACTGTTTCCCTACAACAAGGCCAACGGCTCCTTCTCTTCTCACGGGGAGGCGTTCTGCTCCTTCCCCAGACTTGCTCCCGGGGAGCACGGTGACAGCCGTGTCCCTATCCTTAAGGCCCTTTCCGGATGTGCATCCACGCTTCTCTCGCAGGCAGTGGGGATGCTAGGGCCAAGAGAATTTCGCTCCATGCGGGTTTCTTCCACCGTGCTGCGCAGACTAGCTCAGGCAAGCAGCAGCAGCATCCCACAAAGCGACTCAGATTTCCCAACGAATGCTGTGCTTTCCCAGTGCAGGAGCCTGGTCAAAGAGGCTTTCCCTGTAGGTTGGTGTCTCCCACCTTGAGACTTGGCCTAGGCAAGCAGGAGCAGCAGCCCGCAGAACCGACTCTGATTTCTGAGCAAACGGAGAGGGTGACACTTGTCTTGCCACATGCCCGCTACTATTGCAATGCATGCTCTCCTGTTTCATGACCTTTCATTAAGACTGTTTCTACAGGCACAACCACGCTTCTCTCTCAAGTAGAGGGGATCCCCGAGACAAGAGGATTTCGCTCCATGCGGGTTTCTTACACCGTGCTTCAGAGACTATGTTCAGGCAAGCGGCCTCTGAATCGCACAGGACCGACTCTGTTTTCCCCAAGAATGCTGTGCTTTCCTAGAGGGAATGCCCAGGCAAAGAGGCTTTCGCTCTATGCGGGATTCTGCCACCGTGCTGCCAATACTAGGCTCAAGCAAGCAGCAACAGCAGCCCAGGGAACCGACTCTTTTTTCCCAGCGACTGCTATGCTTTCGCAGAGGTTTTCAGCTTGGCCTGAACCGCACTTCGCTGCTGCTTCCTCAGCAAGGCTTTGGGCGTTTGCTCTGTCGCGTCAGGGAAGGAGATCTGTGGGAGAGCTGGTGCCTCTTGGGCTTTGCTCTCCCAGGCTCCATGGTCGCACCCTGGGTTCACCGTTTCAGGCTGAACTTCGCAGACACAGCCACCACCCTAAGCAGCGTGCGTGTTCTAGGATGACACTCCCTGCCAACTGCCATCTCCTGACCTAGTAAGGCTTGGCTTTTTGCTCTGGAGTTCAGGCGGACTCGGGGACTAGGCCAGTGCCTTCCCCATAGGAAAGGAGAGGCGACAGCAACCCTGCACAGCGCCCGTGCACTGGGATGGGGAGCTGTGGGGGACTATACCCTCTTCTTCCCCGACACACCCCCTGCCACCCCCAACGCTGCCACCTCTTGGAGGAAGATGGCATCTGGCTGCCCTTTCTTCCAGGGAGCTGTATCTGCGAGTTCTGGGTATGGCGCCTGGTGGCAAGCCCACGTCTGCTTAGGGACAGGTGGCCTTGGAGATGCTGTCCCCTTGGGACAGGAGGCACACAGAACAGGCCTGCATTCTGCCCAGACTCCTTCCTCCGAGTGGAGTATGCGCGTCTGCCCTAGCCGTCCTCTCGTGTCTTCCTAATGCCAGGCTTTCGTCTCTACAAACAGGGAGCGGGTGACACTTGTCTTGCCACCGTCCTGCTGTTCTTCCCAAGGCAGACTCTCCTGATTTGCGACTGTTTCCCGACAACAAGGCCAACGGCTCCTTCTCTTCTCACGGGGAGGCGTTCTGCTCCTTCCCCAGACTTGCTCCCGGGGAGCAAGGTGACAGCCGTGTCCCTATCCTTAAGGCCCTTTCCGGATGTGCATCCACGCTTCTCTCGCAGGCAGTGGGGTTGCTAGGGCCAAGAGAATTTCGCTCCATGCGGGTTTCTTCCACCGTTCTGCGCAGACTAGCTCAGGCAAGCAGCAGCATCCCACAAAGCGACTCAGATTTCCCAACGAATGCTGTGCTTTCCCAGTGCAGGAGCCTGGTCAAAGAGGCTTTCCCTGTAGGGTGGTTTCTCCCAACTTGAGACTTGTCCTAGCAAGCAGGAGCAGCAGCCCGCAGAACCGACTCTGATTTCTAAGCAAACGGAGAGGGTGACACTTGTCTTGCCACCTGCCCGCTATTGTTGCAATGCATGCTCTCCTGTTTCATACCCTTCGTTAAGACTGTTTCTACAGGCACAATCACGCTTCTCTCTCAAGTAGAGGGGATGCCCGGGACAAGAGGATTTCGCTCCATGCGGGTTTCTTACACCGTGCTTCAGAGACTATGTTCAGGCAAGCGGCCTCATAATCTCACAGAACCGACTCTGTTTTCCCCAAGAATGCTGTGCATTCCTAGAGGGAATGCCCAGGCAAAGAGGCTTTCGCTCTATGCGGAATTCTGCCACCGTGCTGCCAATACTAGGCTCAAGCAAGCAGCAACAGCAGCCCAGAGAACAGACTCTTTTTTCCCAGTGACTGCTATGCTTTCGCAGAGGTTTTCAGCTTGGCCTGAACCGCACTTCGCTGCTGCTTCCTCAGCAAGTCTTTGGGCGTTCACTCTGTCGCGTCAGGGAAGGAGATCTGTGGGAGAGCTGGTGCCTCTTGGGCTTCGCTCTCCCAGGCTCCATGGTCGCACCCTGGGTTCACCGTGCCAGGCTGAACTTCGCAGACAAAGCCACCACCCTGCAGCAACATGCGTGGTCTAGGATGACACTCCCTGCCAACGGCCATCTCCTGGCCTAGTAAGGCTTGGCTTTTTGCTCTGGAGTTCAGGCGGACTCAGGGACTAGGCCAGTGCCTTCCCCATAGGAACGGAGAGGCGACAGGAACCCTGCACAGCGCCCGTGCACTGCGATGGGGAGCTGTTGGGGACTATACCCTCTTCTTCCCCGACACACCCCCTGCCACCCCCAACGCTGCCACCTCTTGGAGGAAGATGGCATCAGGCTGCCCTTTCTTCCAGGGAGCTGGATGTGCAAGTTCCGGGTATGGCGCCTGGTGGCAAGCCCACGTCTGCCCTAGGGACAGTTGGCCTTGGACATGCTGTCCCCTTGGGACAGGAGGCACACAGAACAGGCCTGCATTCTGCCCAGACTCCTTCCTCAGAGTGGAGTATGCGCGCCTGCTCTAGCCGTCCCCTCGTGTCTTCCTAAAGCCAGGCTTTCGTCTCTATGAACAGGGAGCGGGTGACACTTGTCTTGCCACCATCCCGCTGTTCTTCCCAGGGCAGGCTCTTCTGCTTTGCGACTGTTTCCCTACAACAAGGCCAACGGCTCCTTCTCTTCTCACGGGGAGGCGTTCTGCTCCTTCCCCAGACTTGCTCCCGGGGAGCACGGTGACAGCCGTGTCCCTATCCTTAAGGCCCTTTCCGGATGTGCATCCACGCTTCTCTCGCAGGCAGTGGGGATGCTAGGGCCAAGAGAATTTCGCTCCATGCGGGTTTCTTCCACCGTGCTGCGCAGACTAGCTCAGGCAAGCAGCAGCAGCATCCCACAAAGCGACTCAGATTTCCCAACGAATGCTGTGCTTTCCCAGTGCAGGAGCCTGGTCAAAGAGGCTTTCCCTGTAGGTTGGTGTCTCCCACCTTGAGACTTGGCCTAGGCAAGCAGGAGCAGGAGCCCGCAGAACCGACTCTGATTTCTGAGCAATCGGAGAGGGTGACACTTGTCTTGCCACCTGCGCGCTACTATTGCAATGCATGCTCTCCTGTTTCATGACCTTTCATTAAGACTGTTTCTACAGGCACAACCACGCTTCTCTCTCAAGTAGCGGGGATGCCCGAGACAAGAGGATTTCGCTCCATGCGGGTTTCTTACACCGTGCTTCAGAGACTATGTTCAGGCAAGCGGCCTCTGAATCGCACAGTACCGACTCTGTTTTCCCCAAGAATGCTGTGCATTCCTAGAGGGAATGCCCAGGCAAAGAGGCTTTCGCTCTATGCGGGATTCTGCCACCGTGCTGCCAATACTAGGCTCAAGCAAGCAGCAACAGCAGCCCAGGGAACCGACTCTTTTTTCCCAGCGACTGCTATGCCTTCGCAGAGGTTTTCAGCTTGGCCTGAACCGCACTTCGCTGCTGCTTCCTCAGCATGTCTTTGGGAGTTCACTTTGTCGTGTCAGGGAAGGAGATCTGTGGGAGAGCTGGTGCCTCTTGGGCTTTGCTCTCCCAGGCTCCATGGTCGCACCCTGGGTTCACCGTGCCACGCTGAACTTCGCGGACACAACCACCAACCCTCCAGCAGCGTGCGTGGTCTAGGATGACACTCCCTGCCAACTGCCATCTCCTGGCCTAGTAAGGCTTGGCTTTTTGCTCTGGAGTTCAGGCGGACTCGGGGACTAGGCCAGTGCCTTCCCCATAGGAACGGAGAGGCGACAGGAACCCTGCACAGCGCCCGTGCACTGCGATGGGGAGCTGTTGGGGACTATACCCTCTTCTTCCCCGACACACCCCCTGCCACCCCCAACGCTGCCACCTCTTGGAGGAAGATGGCATCAGGCTGCCCTTTCTTCCAGGGAGCTGGATGTGCAAGTTCCGGGTATGGCGCCTGGTGGCAAGCCCACGTCTGCCCTAGGGACAGTTGGCCTTGGAAATGCTGTCCCCTTGGGACAGGAGGCACACAGAACAGGCCTGCATTCTGCCCAGACTCCTTCCTCAGAGTGGAGTATGCGCGCCTGCCCTAGCCGTCCCCTCGTGTCTTCCTAAAGCCAGGCTTTCGTCTCTATGAACAGGGAGCGGGTGACACTTGTCTTGCCACCATCCCGCTGTTCTTCCCAGGGCAGGCTCTTCTGCTTTGCGACTGTTTCCCTACAACAAGGCCAACGGCTCCTTCTCTTCTCACGGGGAGGCGTTCTGCTCCTTCCCCAGACTTGCTCCCGGGGAGCACGGTGACAGCCGTGTCCCTATCCTTAAGTCCCTTTCCGGATGTGCATCCACGCTTCTCTCGCAGGCAGTGGGGATGCTAGGGCCAAGAGAATTTCGCTCCATGCGGGTTTCTTCCACCGTGCTGCGCAGACTAGCTCAGGCAAGCAGCAGCAGCATCCCACAAAGCGACTCAGATTTCCCAACGAATGCTGTGCTTTCCCAGTGCAGGAGCCTCGTCAAAGAGGCTTTCCCTGTAGGTTGGTGTCTCCCACCTTGAGACTTGGCCTAGGCAAGCAGGAGCAGCAGCCCGCAGAACCGACTCTGATTTCTGAGCAAACGGAGAGGGTGACACTTGTCTTGCCACATGCCCGCTACTATTGCAATGCATGCTCTCCTGTTTCATGACCTTTCATTAAGACTGTTTCTACAGGCACAACCACGCTTCTCTCTCAAGTAGAGGGGATGCCCGAGACAAGAGGATTTCGCTCCATGCGGGTTTCTTACACCGTGCTTCAGAGACTATGTTCAGGCAAGCGGCCTCTGAATCGCACAGGACCGACTCTGTTTTCCCCAAGAATGCTGTGCTTTCCTAGAGGGAATGCCCAGGCAAAGAGGCTTTCGCTCTATGCGGGATTCTGCCACCGTGCTGCCAATACTAGGCTCAAGCAAGCAGCAACAGCAGCCCAGGGAACCGACTCTTTTTTCCCAGCGACTGCTATGCTTTCGCAGAGGTTTTCAGCTTGGCCTGAACCGCACTTCGCTGCTGCTTCCTCAGCAAGGCTTTGGGTGTTTGCTCTGTCGCGTCAGGGAAGGAGATCTGTGGGAGAGCTGGTGCCTCTTGGGCTTTGCTCTCCCAGGCTCCATGGTCGCACCCTGGGTTCACCGTTTCAGGCTGAACTTCGCAGACACAGCCACCACCCTAAGCAGCGTGCGTGTTCTAGGATGACACTCCCTGCCAACTGCCATCTCCTGACCTAGTAAGGCTTGGCTTTTTGCTCTGGAGTTCAGGCGGACTCGGGGACTAGGCCAGTGCCTTCCCCATAGGAAAGGAGAGGCGACAGCAACCCTGCACAGCGCCCGTGCACTGGGATGGGGAGCTGTGGGGGACTATACCCTCTTCTTCCCCGACACACCCCCTGCCACCCCCAACGCTGCCACCTCTTGGAGGAAGATGGCATCTGGCTGCCCTTTCTTCCAGGGAGCTGTATCTGCGAGTTCTGGGTATGGCGCCTGGTGGCAAGCCCACGTCTGCTTAGGGACAGGTGGCCTTGGAGTAGCTGTCCCCTTGGGACAGGAGGCACACAGAACAGGCCTGCATTCTGCCCAGACTCCTTCCTCCGAGTGGAGTATGCGCGTCTGCCCTAGCCGTCCTCTCGTGTTTTCCTAATGCCAGGCTTTCGTCTCTACAAACAGGGAGCGGGTGACACTTGTCTTGCCACCGTCCTGCTGTTCTTCCCAAGGCAGACTCTCCTGATTTGCGACTGTTTCCCGACAACAAGGCCAACGGCTCCTTCTCTTCTCACGGGGAGGCGTTCTGCTCCTTCCCCAGACTTGCTCCCGGGGAGCAAGGTGACAGCCGTGTCCCTATCCTTAAGGCCCTTTCCGGATGTGCATCCACGCTTCTCTCGCAGGCAGTGGGGTTGCTAGGGCCAAGAGAATTTCGCTCCATGCGGGTTTCTTCCACCGTTCTGCGCAGACTAGCTCAGGCAAGCAGCAGCATCCCACAAAGCGACTCAGATTTCCCAACGAATGCTGTGCTTTCCCAGTGCAGGAGCCTGGTCAAAGAGGCTTTCCCTGTAGGGTGGTTTCTCCCAACTTGAGACTTGGCCTAGGCAAGCAGGAGCAGCAGCCCGCAGAACCGACTCTGATTTCTAAGCAAACGGAGAGGGTGACACTTGTCTTGCCACCTGCCCGCTATTGTTGCAATGCATGCTCTCCTGTTTCATACCCTTCGTTAAGACTGTTTCTACAGGCACAATCACGCTTCTCTCTCAAGTAGAGGGGATGCCCGGGACAAGAGGATTTCGCTCCATGCGGGTTTCTTACACCGTGCTTCAGAGACTATGTTCAGGCAAGCGGCCTCTGAATCTCACAGAACCGACTCTGTTTTCCCCAAGAATGCTGTGCATTCCTAGAGGGAATGCCCAGGCAAAGAGGCTTTCGCTCTATGCGGAATGCTGCCACCGTGCTGCCAATACTAGGCTCAAGCAAGCAGCAACAGCAGCCCAGAGAACAGACTCTTTTTTCCCAGTGACTGCTATGCTTTCGCAGAGGTTTTCAGCTTGGCCTGAACCGCACTTCGCTGCTGCTTCCTCAGCAAGTCTTTGGGCGTTCACTCTGTCGCGTCAGGGAAGGAGATCTGTGGGAGAGCTGGTGCCTCTTGGGCTTTGCTCTCCCAGGCTCCATGGTCGCACCCTGTGTTCACCGTGCCAGGCTGAACTTCGCAGACACAGCCACCACCCTGCAGCAACATGCGTGGTCTAGGATGACACTCCCTGCCAACGGCCATCTCCTGGCCTAGTAAGGCTTGGCTTTTTGCTCTGGAGTTCAGGCGGACTCAGGGACTAGGCCAGTGCCTTCCCCATAGGAACGGAGAGGCGACAGGAACCCTGCACAGCGCCCGTGCACTGCGATGGGGAGCTGTTGGGGACTATACCCTCTTCTTCCCCGACACACCCCCTGCCACTCCCAACGCTGCCACCTCTTGGAGGAAGATGGCATCAGGCTGCCCTTTCTTCCAGGGAGCTGGATGTGCAAGTTCCGGGTATGGCGCCTGGTGGCAAGCCCACGTCTGCCCTAGGGACAGTTGGCCTTGGAGATGCTGTCCCCTTGGGACAGGAGGCACACAGAACAGGCCTGCATTCTGCCCAGACTCCTTCCTCAGAGTGGAGTATGCGCGCCTGCCCTAGCCGTCCCCTCGTGTCTTCCTAAAGCCAGGCTTTCGTCTCTATGAACAGGGAGCGGGTGACACTTGTCTTGCCACCATCCCGCTGTTCTTCCCAGGGCAGGCTCTTCTGCTTTGCGACTGTTTCCCTACAACAAGGCCAACGGCTCCTTCTCTTCTCACGGGGAGGCGTTCTGCTCCTTCCCCAGACTTGCTCCCGGGGAGCACGGTGACAGCCGTGTCCCTATCCTTAAGGCCCTTTCCGGATGTGCATCCACGCTTCTCTCGCAGGCAGTGGGGATGCTAGGGCCAAGAGAATTTCGCTCCATGCGGGTTTCTTCCACCGTGCTGCGCAGACTAGCTCAGGCAAGCAGCAGCAGCATCCCACAAAGCGACTCAGATTTCCCAACGAATGCTGTGCTTTCCCAGTGCAGGAGCCTGGTCAAAGAGGCTTTCCCTGTAGGTTGGTGTCTCCCACCTTGAGACTTGGCCTAGGCAAGCAGGAGCAGCAGCCCGCAGAACCGACTCTGATTTCTGAGCAAACGGAGAGGGTGACACTTGTCTTGCCACATGCCCGCTACTATTGCAATGCATGCTCTCCTGTTTCATGACCTTTCATTAAGACTGTTTCTACAGGCACAACCACGCTTCTCTCTCAAGTAGAGGGGATGCCCGAGACAAGAGGATTTCGCTCCATGCGGGTTTCTTACACCGTGCTTCAGAGACTATGTTCAGGCAAGCGGCCTCTGAATCGCACAGGACCGACTCTGTTTTCCCCAAGAATGCTGTGCTTTCCTAGAGGGAATGCCCAGGCAAAGAGGCTTTCGCTCTATGCGGGATTCTGCCACCGTGCTGCCAATACTAGGCTCAAGCAAGCAGCAACAGCAGCCCAGGGAACCGACTCTTTTTTCCCAGCGACTGCTATGCTTTCGCAGAGGTTTTCAGCTTGGCCTGAACCGCACTTCGCTGCTGCTTCCTCAGCAAGGCTTTGGGCGTTTGCTCTGTCGCGTCAGGGAAGGAGATCTGTGGGAGAGCTGGTGCCTCTTGGGCTTTGCTCTCCCAGGCTCCATGGTCGCACCCTGGGTTCACCGTTTCAGGCTGAACTTCGCAGACACAGCCACCACCCTAAGCAGCGTGCGTGTTCTAGGATGACACTCCCTGCCAACTGCCATCTCCTGACCTAGTAAGGCTTGGCTTTTTGCTCTGGAGTTCAGGCGGACTCGGGGACTAGGCCAGTGCCTTCCCCATAGGAAAGGAGAGGCGACAGCAACCCTGCACAGCGCCCGTGCACTGGGATGGGGAGCTGTGGGGGACTATACCCTCTTCTACCCCGACACACCCCCTGCCACCCCCAACGCTGCCACCTCTTGGAGGAAGATGGCATCTGGCTGCCCTTTCTTCCAGGGAGCTGTATCTGCGAGTTCTGGGTATGGCGCCTGGTGGCAAGCCCACGTCTGCTTAGGGACAGGTGGCCTTGGAGATGCTGTCCCCTTGGGACAGGAGGCACACAGAACAGGCCTGCATTCTGCCCAGACTCCTTCCTCCGAGTGGAGTATGCGCGTCTGCCCTAGCCGTCCTCTCGTGTCTTCCTAATGCCAGGCTTTCGTCTCTACAAACAGGGAGCGGGTGACACTTGTCTTGCCACCGTCCTGCTGTTCTTCCCAAGGCAGACTCTCCTGATTTGCGACTGTTTCCCGACAACAAGGCCAACGGCTCCTTCTCTTCTCACGGGGAGGCGTTCTGCTCCTTCCCCAGACTTGCTCCCGGGGAGCAAGGTGACAGCCGTGTCCCTATCCTTAAGGCCCTTTCCGGATGTGCATCCACGCTTCTCTCGCAGGCAGTGGGGTTGCTAGGGCCAAGAGAATTTCGCTCCATGCGGGTTTCTTCCACCGTTCTGCGCAGACTAGCTCAGGCAAGCAGCAGCATCCCACAAAGCGACTCAGATTTCCCAACGAATGCTGTGCTTTCCCAGTGCAGGAGCCTGGTCAAAGAGGCTTTCCCTGTAGGGTGGTTTCTCCCAACTTGAGACTTGGCCTAGCAAGCAGGAGCAGCAGCCCGCAGAACCGACTCTGATTTCTAAGCAAACGGAGAGGGTGACACTTGTCTTGCCACCTGCCCGCTATTGTTGCAATGCATGCTCTCCTGTTTCATACCCTTCGTTAAGACTGTTTCTACAGGCACAATCACGCTTCTCTCTCAAGTAGAGGGGATGCCCGGGACAAGAGGATTTCGCTCCATGCGGGTTTCTTACACCGTGCTTCAGAGACTATGTTCAGGCAAGCGGCCTCATAATCTCACAGAACCGACTCTGTTTTCCCCAAGAATGCTGTGCATTCCTAGAGGGAATGCCCAGGCAAAGAGGCTTTCGCTCTATGCGGAATTCTGCCACCGTGCTGCCAATACTAGGCTCAAGCAAGCAGCAACAGCAGCCCAGAGAACAGACTCTTTTTTCCCAGTGACTGCTATGCTTTCGCAGAGGTTTTCAGCTTGGCCTGAACCGCACTTCGCTGCTGCTTCCTCAGCAAGTCTTTGGGCGTTCACTCTGTCGCGTCAGGGAAGGAGATCTGTGGGAGAGCTGGTGCCTCTTGGGCTTCGCTCTCCCAGGCTCCATGGTCGCACCCTGGGTTCACCGTGCCAGGCTGAACTTCGCAGACAAAGCCACCACCCTGCAGCAACATGCGTGGTCTAGGATGACACTCCCTGCCAACGGCCATCTCCTGGCCTAGTAAGGCTTGGCTTTTTGCTCTGGAGTTCAGGCGGACTCAGGGACTAGGCCAGTGCCTTCCCCATAGGAACGGAGAGGCGACAGGAACCCTGCACAGCGCCCGTGCACTGCGATGGGGAGCTGTTGGGGACTATACCCTCTTCTTCCCCGACACACCCCTGCCACCCCCAACGCTGCCACCTCTTGGAGGAAGATGGCATCAGGCTGCCCTTTCTTCCAGGGAGCTGGATGTGCAAGTTCCGGGTATGGCGCCTGGTGGCAAGCCCACGTCTGCCCTAGGGACAGTTGGCCTTGGACATGCTGTCCCCTTGGGACAGGAGGCACACAGAACAGGCCTGCATTCTGCCCAGACTCCTTCCTCAGAGTGGAGTATGCGCGCCTGCTCTAGCCGTCCCCTCGTGTCTTCCTAAAGCCAGGCTTTCGTCTCTATGAACAGGGAGCGGGTGACACTTGTCTTGCCACCATCCCGCTGTTCTTCCCAGGGCAGGCTCTTCTGCTTTGCGACTGTTTCCCTACAACAAGGCCAACGGCTCCTTCTCTTCTCACGGGGAGGCGTTCTGCTCCTTCCCCAGACTTGCTCCCGGGGAGCACGGTGACAGCCGTGTCCCTATCCTTAAGGCCCTTTCCGGATGTGCATCCACGCTTCTCTCGCAGGCAGTGGGGATGCTAGGGCCAAGAGAATTTCGCTCCATGCGGGTTTCTTCCACCGTGCTGCGCAGACTAGCTCAGGCAAGCAGCAGCAGCATCCCACAAAGCGACTCAGATTTCCCAACGAATGCTGTGCTTTCCCAGTGCAGGAGCCTGGTCAAAGAGGCTTTCCCTGTAGGTTGGTGTCTCCCACCTTGAGACTTGGCCTAGGCAAGCAGGAGCAGGAGCCCGCAGAACCGACTCTGATTTCTGAGCAATCGGAGAGGGTGACACTTGTCTTGCCACCTGCGCGCTACTATTGCAATGCATGCTCTCCTGTTTCATGACCTTTCATTAAGACTGTTTCTACAGGCACAACCACGCTTCTCTCTCAAGTAGAGGGGATGCCCGAGACAAGAGGATTTCGCTCCATGCGGGTTTCTTACACCGTGCTTCAGAGACTATGTTCAGGCAAGCGGCCTCTGAATCGCACAGTACCGACTCTGTTTTCCCCAAGAATGCTGTGCATTCCTAGAGGGAATGCCCAGGCAAAGAGGCTTTCGCTCTATGCGGGATTCTGCCACCGTGCTGCCAATACTAGGCTCAAGCAAGCAGCAACAGCAGCCCAGGGAACCGACTCTTTTTTCCCAGCGACTGCTATGCCTTCGCAGAGGTTTTCAGCTTGGCCTGAACCGCACTTCGCTGCTGCTTCCTCAGCATGTCTTTGGGAGTTCACTTTGTCGTGTCAGGGAAGGAGATCTGTGGGAGAGCTGGTGCCTCTTGGAGGAAGATGGCATCTGGCTGCCCTTTCTTCCAGGGAGCTGTATCTGCGAGTTCTGGGTATGGCGCCTGGTGGCATGCCCACGTCTGCTTAGGGACAGGTGGCCTTGGAGATGCTGTCCCCTTGGGACAGGAGGCACACAGAACAGGCCTGCATTCTGCCCAGACTCCTTCCTCCGTGTGGAGTATGCGTGTCTGCCCTAGCCGTCCTCTCGTGTCTTCCTAAAGCCAGGCTTTCGTCTCTACAAACAGGGAGCGGGTGACACTTGTCTTGCCACCGTCCTGCTGTTCTTCCCAAGGCAGACTCTCCTGATTTGCGACTGTTTCCCGACAACAAGGCCAACGGCTCCTTCTCTTCTCACGGGGAGGCGTTCTGCTCCTTCCCCAGACTTGCTCCCGGGAAGCACGGTGACAGCCGTGTCCTTATCCTTAAGGCCCTTTCCAGATGTGCATCCACGCTTCTCTCGCAGGCAGTGGGGATGCTAGGGCCTAGAGAATTTCGCTCCTTGCGGGTTTCTTCCACCGTGCTGCGCAGACTAGCTCATGGAAGCAGTAGCAGCATCCCACAAAGCGACTCAGATTACCCAACGAATGCTGGGCTTTCCAAGAGGAGGAGCCTGGTCAAAGAGGCTTTCCCTGTAGGGTGGTTTCTCCCAACTTGAGACTTGGCCTAGGAAAGCAGGAGCAGCAGCCCGCAGAACCGACTCTGATTTCTAAGCAAAAGGAGAGGGTGACACTTGTCTTGCCACCTGCCCGCTATTGTTGCAATGCATGCTCTCCTGTTTCATACCCTTCGTTAAGACTGTTTCTACAGGCACAATCACGCTTCTCTCTCAAGTAGAGGGGATGCCCGGGACAAGAGGATTTCGCTCCATGCGGGTTTCTTACACCGTGCTTCAGAGACTATGTTCAGGCAAGCGGCCTCTGAATCGCACAGAACCGACTCTGTTTTCCCCAAGAATGCTGTGCATTCCTAGAGGGAATGCCCAGGCAAAGAGGCTTTCGCTCTATGCGGGATTCTGCCACCGTGCTGCCAATACTAGGCTCAAGCAAGCAGCAACAGCAGCCCAGAAAACCGACTCATTTTTCCCAGTGACTGCTATGCTTTCGCAGAGGTTTTCAGCTTGGCCTGAACCGCACTTCGCTGCTGCTTCCTCAGTAAGTCTTTGGGCGTTCACTCTGTCGCGTCAGGGAAGGAGATCTGTGGGAGAGCTGGTGCCTCTTGGGCTTCGCTCTCCCAGGCTCCATGGTCGCACCCTGGGTTCACCGTGCCAGGCTGAACTTCGCAGACACAGCCACCACCCTGCAGCAACATGCGTGGTCTAGGATGACACTCCCTGCCAACGGCCATCTCCTGGCCTAGTAAGGCTTGGCTTTTTGCTCTGGAGTTCAGGCGGACTCGGGGACTAGGCCAGTGCCTTCCCCATAGGAACGGAGAGGCGACAGGAACCCTGCACAGCGCCCGTGCACTGCGATGGGGAGCTGTTGGGGACTATACCCTCTTCTTCCCCGACACACCCCCTGCCAACCCCAACGCTGCCACCTCTTGGAGGAAGATGGCATCAGGCTGCCCTTTCTTCCAGGGAGCTGGATGTGCAAGTTCCGGGTATGGCGCCTGGTGGCAAGCCCACGTCTGCCCTAGGGACAGTTGGCCTTGGAGATGCTGTCCCCTTGGGACAGGAGGCACACAGAACAGGCCTGCATTCTGCCCAGACTCCTTCCTCAGAGTGGAGTATGCGCGCCTGCTCTAGCCGTCCCCTCGTGTCTTCCTAAAGCCAGGCTTTCGTCTCTATGAACAGGGAGCGGGTGACACTTTTCTTGCCACCATCCCGCTGTTCTTCCCAGGGCAGGCTCTTCTGCTTTGCGACTGTTTCCCTACAACAAGGCCAACGGCTCCTTCTCTTCTCACGGGGAGGCGTTCTGCTCCTTCCCCAGACTTGCTCCCGGGGAGCACGGTGACAGCCGTGTCCCTATCCTTAAGGCCCTTTCCGGATGTGCATCCACGCTTCTCTCGCAGGCAGTGGGGATGCTAGGGCCAAGAGAATTTCGCTCCATGCGGGTTTCTTCCACCGTGCTGCGCAGACTAGCTCAGGCAAGCAGCAGCAGCATCCCACAAAGCGACTCAGATTTCCCACGAATGCTGTGCTTTCCCAGTGCAGGAGCCTGGTCAAAGAGGCTTTCCCTGTAGGTTGGTGTCTCCCACCTTGAGACTTGGCCTAGGCAAGCAGGAGCAGCAGCCCGCAGAACCGACTCTGATTTCTGAGCAAACGGAGAGGGTGACACTTGTCTTGCCACCTGCCCGCTACTATTGCAATGCATGCTCTCCTGTTTCATGACCTTTCATTAAGACTGTTTCTACAGGCACAACCACGCTTCTCTCTCAAGTAGAGGGGATGCCCGGGACAAGAGGATTTCGCTCCATGCGGGTTTCTTACACCGTGCTTCAGAGACTATGTTCAGGCAAGCGGCCTCTGAATCGCACAGGACCGACTCTGTTTTCCCCAAGAATGCTGTGCTTTCCTAGAGGGAATGCCCAGGCAAAGAGGCTTTCGCTCTATGCGGGATTCTGCCACCGTGCTGCCAATACTAGGCTCAAGCAAGCAGCAACAGCAGCCCAGAGAACAGACTCTTTTTTCCCAGTGACTGCTATGCTTTCGCAGAGGTTTTCAGCTTGGCCTGAACCGCACTTCGCTGCTGCTTTCTCAGCAAGGCTTTGGGCGTTCGCTCTGTCGCGTCAGGGAAGGCGATCTGTGGGAGAGCTGGTGCCTCTTGGGCTTTACTCTCCCAGGCTCCATGGTCGCACCCTGGGTTCACCGTGCCACGCTGAACTTCGCAGACACAACCACCAACCCTCCAGCAGCGTGCGTGGTCTAGGATGACACTCCCTGCCAACTGCCATCTCCTGGCCTAGTAAGGCTTGGCTTTTTGCTCTGGAGTTCAGGCGGACTCGGGGACTAGGCCAGTGCCTTCCCCATAGGAACGGAGAGGCGACAGGAACCCTGCACAGCGCCCGTGCACTGCGATGGGGAGCTGTTGGGGACTATACCCTCTTCTTCCCCGACACACCCCCTGCGACCCCCAACGCTGCCACCTCTTGGAGGAAGATGGCATCAGGCTGCCCTTTCTTCCAGGGAGCTGGATGTGCAAGTTCCGGGTATGGCGCCTGGTGGCAAGCCCACGTCTGCCCTAGGGACAGTTGGCCTTGGAGATGCTGTCCCCTTGGGACAGGAGGCACACAGAACAGGCCTGTATTCTGCCCAGACTCCTTCCTCAGAGTGGAGTATGCGCGCCTGCCCTAGCCGTCCCCTCGTGTCTTCCTAAAGCCAGGCTTTCGTCTCTATGAACAGGGAGCGGGTGACACTTGTCTTGCCACCATCCCGCTGTTCTTCCCAGGGCAGGCTCTTCTGCTTTGCGACTGTTTCCCTACAACAAGGCCAACGGCTCCTTCTCCTCTCACGGGGAGGCGTTCTGCTCCTTCCCCAGACTTGCTCCCGGGGAGCACGGTGACAGCCGTGTCCCTATCCTTAAGGCCCTTTCCGGATGTGCATCCACGCTTCTCTCGCAGGCAGTGGGGATGCTAGGGCCAAGAGAATTTCGCTCCATGCGGGTTTCTTCCACCGTGCTGTGCAGACTAGCTGAGGCAAGCAGCAGCAGCATCCCACAAAGCGACTCAGATTTCCCAACGAATGCTGTGCTTTCCCAGTGCAGGAGCCTGGTCAAAGAGGCTTTCCCTGTAGGTTGGTGTCTCCCACCTTGAGACTTGGCCTAGGCAAGCAGGAGCAGCAGCCCGCAGAACCGACTCTGATTTCTGAGCAAACGGAGAGGGTGACACTTGTCTTGCCACCTGCCCGCTACTATTGCAATGCATGCTCTCCTGTTTCATGACCTTTCATTAAGACTGTTTCTACAGGCACAACCACGCTTCTCTCTCAAGTAGAGGGGATGCCCGAGACAAGAGGATTTCGCTCCATGCGGGTTTCTTACACCGTGCTTCAGAGACTATGTTCAGGCAAGCGGCCTCTGAATCGCACAGGACCGACTCTGTTTTCCCCAAGAATGCTGTGCTTTCCTAGAGGGAATGCCCAGGCAAAGAGGCTTTCGCTCTATGCGGGATTCTGCCACCGTGCTGCCAATACTAGGCTCAAGCAAGCAGCAACAGCAGCCCAGGGAACCGACTCTTTTTTCCCAGCGACTGCTATGCTTTCGCAGAGGTTTTCAGCTTGGCCTGAACCGCACTTCGCTGCTGCTTCCTCAGCAAGGCTTTGGGCGTTTGCTCTGTCGCGTCAGGGAAGGAGATCTGTGGGAGAGCTGGTGCCTCTTGGGCTTTGCTCTCCCAGGCTCCATGGTCGCACCCTGGGTTCACCGTGCCAGGCTGAACTTCGCAGACACAGCCACCACCCTAAAGCAGCGTGCGTGGTCTAGGATGACACTCCCTGCCAACTGCCATCTCCTGACCTAGTAAGGCTTGGCTTTTTGCTCTGGAGTTCAGGCGGACTCGGGGACTAGGCCAGTGCCTTCCCCATAGGAAAGGAGAGGCGACAGGAACCCTGCACAGCGCCCGTGAACTGGGATGGGGAGCTGTGGGGGACTATACCCTCTTCTTCCCCGACACACCCCCTGCCACCCCCAACGCTGCCACCTCTTGGAGGAAGATGGCATCTGGCTGCCTTTTCTTCCAGGGAGCTGTAACTGCGAGTTCTGGGTATGGCGCCTGGTGGCAAGCCCACGTCTGCCCTAGGGACAGGTGGCCTTGGAAATGCTGTCCCCTTGGGACAGGAGGCACACAGAACAGGCCTGCATTCTTCCCAGACTCCTTCCTCAGAGTGGAGTATGCACGTCTGCCCTAGCCGTCCCCTCGTGTCTTCCTAAAGCCAGGCTTTCGTCTCTACCAACAGGGAGCGGGTGACACTTGTCTTGCCACCGTCCCGCTGTTCTTCCCAGGGCAGGCTCTCCTGCTTTGCGACTGTTTCCCGACAACAAGGCCAACGGCTCCTTCTCTTCTCACGGGGAGGCGTTCTGCTCCTTCCCCAGACTTGCTCCCGGGAAGCACGGTGACAGCCGTGTCCCTATCCTTAAGGCCCTTTCCAGATGTGCATCCACGCTTCTCTCGTAGGCAGTGGGGATGTTAGGGCCAAGAGAATTTCGATACATGCGGGTTTCTTCCACCGTGCTGTGCAGACTAGCTCAGGGAAGCAGTAGCAGCATCCCACAAAGCGACTCAGATTACCCAACGAATGCTGGGCTTTCCAAGAGGAGGAGCCTGGTCAAAGAGGCTTTCCCTGTAGGGTGGTTTCTCCCAACTTGAGACTTGGCCTAGGCAAGCAGGAGCAGCAGCCCGCAGAACCGACTCTGATTTCTAAGCAAACGGAGAGGGTGACACTTGTCTTGCCACCTGCCCGCTATTGTTGCAATGCATGCTCTCCTGTTTCATACCCTTCGTTAAGACTGTTTCTACAGGCACAATCACGCTTCTCTCTCAAGTAGAGGGGATGCCCGAGACAAGAGGATTTCGCTCCATGCGGGTTTCTTACACCGTGCTTCAGAGACTATGTTCAGGCAAGCGGCCTCTGAATCTCACAGAACCGACTCTGTTTTCCCCAAGAATGCTGTGCATTCCTAGAGGGAATGCCCAGGCAAAGAGGCTTTCGCTCTATGCGGAATTCTGCCACCGTGCTGCCAATACTAGGCTCAAGCAAGCAGCAACAGCAGCCCAGAAAACCGACTCTTTTTTCCCAGTGACTGCTATGCTTTCGCAGAGGTTTTCAGCTTGGCCTGAACCGCACTTCGCTGCTGCTTCCTCAGCAAGTCTTTGGGCGTTCACTCTGTCGCGTCAGGGAAGGAGATCTGTGGGAGAGCTGGTGCCTCTTGGGCTTCGCTCTCCCAGGCTCCATGGTCGCACCCTGGGTTCACCGTGCCAGGCTGAACTTCGCAGACACAGCCACCACCCTGCAGCAACATGCGTGGTCTAGGATGACACTCCCTGCCAACGGCCATCTCCTGGCCTAGTAAGGCTTGGCTTTTTGCTCTGGAGTTCAGGCGGACTCGGGGACTAGGCCAGTGCCTTCCCCATAGGAACGGAGAGGCGACAGGAACCCTGCACAGCGCCCGTGCACTGCGATGGGGAGCTGTTGGGGACTATACCCTCTTCTTCCCCGACACACCCCCTGCCACCCCCAACGCTGCCACCTCTTGGAGGAAGATGGCATCAGGCTGCCCTTTCTTCCAGGGAGCTGGATGTGCAAGTTCCGGGTATGGCGCCTGGTGGCAAGCCCACGTCTGCCCTAGGGACAGTTGGCCTTGGAGATGCTGTCCCCTTGGGACAGGAGGCACACAGAACAGGCCTGCATTCTGCCCAGACTCCTTCCTCAGAGTGGAGTATGCGCGCCTGCCCTAGCCGTCCCCTAGTGTCTTCCTAAAGCCAGGCTTTCGTCTCTATGAACAGGGAGCGGTGACACTTGTCTTGCCACCATCCCGCTGTTCTTCCCAGGGCAGGCTCTTCTGCTTTGCGACTGTTTCCCTACAACAAGGCCAACGGCTCCTTCTCTTCTCACGGGGAGGCGTTCTGCTCCTTCCCCAGACTTGCTCCCGGGGAGCACGGTGACAGCCGTGTCCCTATCCTTAAGGCCCTTTCCAGATGTTCATCCACGCTTCTCTCGCAGGCAGTGAGGATGCTAGGGCCAAGAGAATTTCGCTCCATGCGGGTTTCTTCCACCGTGCTGCGCAGACTAGCTCAGGCAAGCAGCAGCAGCATCCCACAAAGCGACTCAGATTTCCCAACGAATGCTGTGCTTTCCCAGTGCAGGAGCCTGGTCAAAGAGGCTTTCCCTGTAGGTTGGTGTCTCCCACCTTGAGACTTGGCCTAGGCAAGCAGGAGCAGCAGCCCGCAGAACCGACTCTGATTTCTGAGCAAACGGAGAGGGTGACACTTGTCTTGCCACCTGCCCGCTACTATTGCAATGCATGCTCTCCTGTTTCATGACCTTTCATTAAGACTGTTTCTACAGGCACAACCACGCTTCTCTCTCAAGTAGAGGGGATCCCCGAGACAAGAGGATTTCGCTCCATGCGGGTTTCTTACACCGTGCTTCAGAGACTATGTTCAGGCAAGCGGCCTCTGAATCGCACAGTAGCGACTCTGTTTCCCCAAGAATGCTGTGCTTTCCTAGAGGGAATGCCCAGGCAAAGAGGCTTTCGCTCTATGCGGGATTCTGCCACCGTGCTGCCAATACTAGGCTCAAGCAAGCAGCAACAGCAGCCCAGGGAACCGACTCTTTTTTCCCAGCGACTGCTATGCTTTCGCAGAGGTTTTCAGCTTGGCCTGAACCGCACTTCGCTGCTGCTTCCTCAGCAAGGCTTTGGGCGTTTGCTCTGTCGCGTCAGGGTAGGAGATCTGTGGGAGAGCTGGTGCCTCTTGGGCTTTGCTCTCCCAGGCTCCATGGTCGCACCCTGGGTTCACCGTGCCAGGCTGAACTTCGCAGACACAGCCACCACCCTAAAGCAGCGTGCGTGGTCTAGGATGACACTCCCTGCCAACTGCCATCTCCTGACCTAGTAAGGCTTGGCTTTTTGGTCTGGAGTTCAGGCGGACTCGGGGACTAGGCCAGTGCCTTCCCCATAGGAAAGGAGAGGCGACAGGAACCCTGTACAGCGCCCGTGCACTGGGTGGGGAGCTGTGGGGGACTACACCCTCTTCTTCCCCGACACACCCCCCTGCCACCCCCAACGCTGCCACCTCTTGGAGGAAGATGGCATCTGGCTGCCCTTTCTTCCAGGGAGCTGTATCTGCGAGTTCTGGGTATGGCGCCTGGTGGCAAGCCCACGTCTGCTTAGGGACAGGTGGCCTTGGAAATGCTGTCCCTTGGGACAGGAGGCACACAGAACAGGCCTGCATTCTGCCCAGACTCCTTCCTCCGAGTGGAGTATGCGCGTCTGCCCTAGTCGTCCTCTCGTGTCTTCCTAAAGCCAGGCTTTCGTCTCTACAAACAGGGAGCGGGTGACACTTGTCTTGCCACCGTCCTACTGTTCTTCCCAAGGCAGACTCTCCTGATTTGCGACTGTTTCCCGACAACAAGGCCAACGGCTCCTTCTCTTCACACGGGGAGGCGTTCTGCTCCTTCCCCAGACTTGCTCCCGGGGAGCACGGTGACAGCCGTGTCCCTATCCTTAAGGCACTTTCCAGATGTGCATCCACGCTTCTCTCGCAGGCAGTGGGGATGCTAGGGCCAAGAGAATTTCGCTCCATGCGGGTTTCTTCCACCGTGCTGCGCAGACTAGCTCAGGGAAGCAGTAGCAGCATCCCACAAAGCGACTCAGATTACCCAACGAATGCTGGGCTTTCCAAGAGGAGGAGCCTGGTCAAAGAGGCTTTCCCTGTAGGGTGGTTTCTCCCACCTTGAGACTTGGCCTAGGCAAGCAGGAGCAGCAGCCCGCAGAACCGACTCTGATTTCTGAGCAAACGGAGAGGGTGACACTTGTCTTGCCACCTGCCCGCTACTATTGCAATGCATGCTCTCCTGTTTCATGACCTTTCCTTAAGACTGTTTCTACAGGCACAACCACGCTTCTCTCTCAAGTAGAGGGGATGCCCGAGACAAGAGGATTTCGCTCCATGCGGGTTTCTTACACCGTGCTTCAGAGACTATGTTCAGGCAAGCGGCCTCTGAATCGCACAGGACCGACTCTGTTTCCCCAAGAATGCTGTGCTTTCCTAGAAGGAATGCCCAGGCAAAGAGGCTTTCGCTCTATGCGGGATTCTGCCACCGTGCTGCCAATACTAGGCTCAAGCAAGCAGCAACAGCAGCCCAGGGAACCGACTCTTTTTTCCCAGCGACTGCTATGCTTTCGCAGAGGTTTTCAGCTTGGCCTGAACCGCACTTCGCTGCTGCTTCCTCAGCAAGGCTTTGGGCGTTTGCTCTGTCGCGTCAGGGAAGGAGATCTGTGGGAGAGCTGGTGCCTCTTGGTCTTTGCTCTCCCAGCTCCATGGTCGCACCCTGGGTTCACCGTGCCAGGCTGAACTTCGCAGACACAGCCACCACCCTAAAGCAGCGTGCGTGGTCTAGGATGACACTCCCTGCCAACTGCCATCTCCTGACCTAGTAAGGCTTGGCTTTTTGCTCTGGAGTTCAGGCGGACTCGGGGACTAGGCCAGTGCCTTCCCCATAGGAAAGGAGAGGCGACAGGAACCTGTACAGCGCCCGTGCACTGGGTGGGGAGCTGTGGGGGACTATACACTCTTCTTCCCCGACACACCCCCTGCCACCCCCAACGCTCCACCTCTTGGAGGAAGATGGCATCTGGCTGCCCTTTCTTCCAGGGAGCTGTATCTGCGAGTTCTGGGTATGGCGCCTGGTGGCATGCCCACGTCTGCTTAGGGACAGGTGGCCTTGGAGATGCTGTCCCCTTGGGACAGGAGGCACACAGAACAGGCCTGCATTCTGCCCAGACTCCTTCCTCCGTGTGGAGTATGCGTGTCTGCCCTAGCCGTCCTCTCGTGTCTTCCTAAAGCCAGGCTTTCGTCTCTACAAACAGGGAGCGGGTGACACTTGTCTTGCCACCGTCCTGCTGTTCTTCCCAAGGCAGACTCTCCTGATTTGCGACTGTTTCCCGACAACAAGGCCAACGGCTCCTTCTCTTCTCACGGGGAGGCGTTCTGCTCCTTCCCCAGACTTGCTCTCGGGAAGCACGGTGACAGCCGTGTCCTTATCCTTAAGGCCCTTTCCAGATGTGCATCCACGCTTCTCTCGCAGGCAGTGGGGATGCTAGGGCCTAGAGAATTTCGCTCCTTGCGGGTTTCTTCCACCGTGCTGCGCAGACTAGCTCATGGAAGCAGTAGCAGCATCCCACAAAGCGACTCAGATTACCCAACGAATGCTGGGCTTTCCAAGAGGAGGAGCCTGGTCAAAGAGGCTTTCCCTGTAGGGTGGTTTCTCCCAACTTGAGACTTGGCCTAGGAAAGCAGGAGCAGCAGCCCGCAGAACCGACTCTGATTTCTAAGCAAAAGGAGAGGGTGACACTTGTCTTGCCACCTGCCCGCTATTGTTGCAATGCATGCTCTCCTGTTTCATACCCTTCGTTAAGACTGTTTCTACAGGCACAATCACGCTTCTCTCTCAAGTAGAGGGGATGCCCGGGACAAGAGGATTTCGCTCCATGCGGGTTTCTTACACCGTGCTTCAGAGACTATGTTCAGGCAAGCGGCCTCTGAATCGCACAGAACCGACTCTGTTTTCCCCAAGAATGCTGTGCATTCCTAGAGGGAATGCCCAGGCAAAGAGGCTTTCGCTCTATGCGGAATTCTGCCACCGTGCTGCCAATACTAGGCTCAAGCAAGCAGCAACAGCAGCCCAGAAAACCGACTCATTTTTCCCAGTGACTGCTATGCTTTCGCAGAGGTTTTCAGCTTGGCCTGAACCGCACTTCGCTGCTGCTTCCTCAGCAAGTCTTTGGGCGTTCACTCTGTCGCGTCAGGGAAGGAGATCTGTGGGAGAGCTGGTGCCTCTTGGGCTTCGCTCTCCCAGGCTCCATGGTCGCACCCTGGGTTCACCGTGCCAGGCTGAACTTCGCAGACACAGCCACCACCCTGCAGCAACATGCGTGGTCTAGGATGACACTCCCTGCCAACGGCCATCTCCTGGCCTAGTAAGGCTTGGCTTTTTGCTCTGGAGTTCAGGCGGACTCGGGGACTAGGCCAGTGCCTTCCCCATAGGAACGGAGAGGCGACAGGAACCCTGCACAGCGCCCGTGCACTGCGATGGGGAGCTGTTGGGGACTATACCCTCTTCTTCCCCGACACACCCACTGCCACCCCCAACGCTGCCACCTCTTGGAGGAAGATGGCATCAGGCTGCCCTTTCTTCCAGGGAGCTGGATGTGCAAGTTCCGGGTATGGCGCCTGGTGGCAAGCCCACGTCTGCCCTAGGGACAGTTGGCCTTGGAGATGCTGTCCCCTTGGGACAGGAGGCACACAGAACAGGCCTGCATTCTGCCCAGACTCCTTCCTCAGAGTGGAGTATGCGCGCCTGCTCTAGCCGTCCCCTCGTGTCTTCCTAAAGCCAGGCTTTCGTCTCTATGAACAGGGAGCGGGTGACACTTGTCTTGCCACCATCCCGCTGTTCTTCCCAGGGCAGGCTCTTCTGCTTTGCGACTGTTTCCCTACAACAAGGCCAACGGCTCCTTCTCTTCTCACGGGGAGGCGTTCTGCTCCTTCCCCAGACTTGCTCCCGGGGAGCACGGTGACAGCCGTGTCCCTATCCTTAAGGCCCTTTCCGGATGTGCATCCACGCTTCTCTCGCAGGCAGTGGGGATGCTAGGGCCAAGAGAATTTCGCTCCATGCGGGTTTCTTCCACCGTGCTGCGCAGACTAGCTCAGGCAAGCAGCAGCAGCATCCCACAAAGCGACTCAGATTTCCCAACGAATGCTGTGCTTTCCCAGTGCAGGAGCCTGGTCAAAGAGGCTTTCCCTGTAGGTTGGTGTCTCCCACCTTGAGACTTGGCCTAGGCAAGCAGGAGCAGCAGCCTGCAGAACCGACTCTGATTTCTGAGCAAACGGAGAGGGTGACACTTGTCTTGCCACCCTCCCGCTACTATTGCAATGCATGCTCTCCTGTTTCATGACCTTTCATTAAGACTGTTTCTACAGGCACAACCACGCTTCTCTCTCAAGTAGAGGGGATGCCCGAGAAAAGAGGATTTCGCTCCATGCGGGTTTCTTACACCGTGCTTCAGAGACTATGTTCAGGCAAGCGGCCTCTGAATCGCACAGTAGCGACTCTGTTTCCCCAAGAATGCTGTGCTTTCCTAGAGGGAATGCCCAGGCAAAGAGGCTCTATGCCGGATTCTGCCACCGTGCTGCCAATACTAGGCTCAAGCAAGCAGCAACAGCAGCCCAGGGAACCGACTCTTTTTTCCCAGCGACTGCTATGCTTTCGCAGAGGTTTTCAGCTTGGCCTGAGCCGCACTTCGCTGCTGCTTCCTCAGCAAGGCTTTGGGCGTTTGCTCTGTCGCGTCAGGGAAGGAGATCTGTGGGAGAGCTGGTGCCTCTTGGGCTTTGCTCTCCCAGGCTCCATGTTCGCACCCTGGGTTCACCGTGCCAGGCTGAACTTCGCAGACACAGCCACCACCCTAAAGCAGCGTGCGTGGTCTAGGATACACTCCCTGCCAATGCCATCTCCTGACCTAGTAAGGCTTGGCTTTTTGCTCTGGAGTTCAGGCGGACTCAGGGACTAGGCCAGTGCCTTCCCCATAGGAAAGGAGAGGCGACAGCAACCCTGCACAGCGCCCGTGCACTGGGATGGGGAGCTGTGGGGGAATATACCCTCTTCTTCCCCGACACACCCCCTGCCACCCCCAACGCTGCCACCTCTTGGAGGAAGATGGCATCTGGCTGCCCTTTCTTCCAGGGAGCTGTATCTGCGAGTTCTGGGTATGGCGCCTGGTGGCAAGCCCACGTCTGCTTAGGGACAGGTGGCCTTGGAGATGCTGTCCCCTTGGGACAGGAGGCACACAGAACAGGCCTGCATTCTGCCCAGACTCCTTCCTCCGAGTGGAGTATGCGCGTCTGCCCTAGCCGTCCTCTCGTGTCTTCCTAAAGCCAGGCTTTCGTCTCTACAAACAGGGAGCGGGTGACACTTGTCTTGCCACCGTCCTGCTGTTCTTCCCAAGGCAGACTCTCCTGATTTGCGACTGTTTCCCGACAACAAGGCCAACGGCTCCTTCTCTTCTCACGGGGAGGCGTTCTGCTCCTTCCCCAGACTTGCTCCCGGGAAGCACGGTGACAGCCGTGTCCTTATCCTTAAGGCCCTTTCCAGATGTGCATCCACGCTTCTCTCGCAGGCAGTGGGGATGCTAGGGCCAAGAGAATTTCGCTCCATGCGGGTTTCTTCCACCGTGCTGTGCAGACTAGCTCATGGAAGCAGTAGCAGCATCCCACAAAGCGACTCAGATTACCCAACGAATGCTGGGCTTTCCAAGAGGAGGAGCCTGGTCAAAGAGGCTTTCCCTGTAGGGTGGTTTCTCCCAACTTGAGACTTGGCCTAGGAAAGCAGGAGCAGCAGCCCGCAGAACCGACTCTGATTTCTAAGCAAACGGAGAGGGTGACACTTGTCTTGCCACCTGCCCGCTATTGTTGCAATGCATGCTCTCCCGTTTCATACCCTTCGTTAAGACTGTTTCTACAGGCACAATCACGCTTCTCTCTCAAGTAGAGGGGATGCCCGGGACAAGAGGATTTCGCTCCATGCGGGTTTCTTACACCGTGCTTCAGAGACTATGTTCAGGCAAGCGGCCTCTGAATCGCACAGAACCGACTCTGTTTTCCCCAAGAATGCTGTGCATTCCTAGAGGGAATGCCCAGGCAAAGAGGCTTTCGCTCTATGCGGAATTCTGCCACCGTGCTGCCAATACTAGGCTCAAGCAAGCAGCAACAGCAGCCCAGAAAACCGACTCTTTTTTCCCAGTGACTGCTATGCTTTCGCAGAGGTTTTCAGCTTGGCCTGAACCGCACTTCGCTGCTGCTTCCTCAGCAAGTCTTTGGGCGTTCACTCTGTCGCGTCAGGGAAGGAGATCTGTGGGAGAGCTGGTGCCTCTTGGGCTTCGCTCTCCCAGGCTCCATGGTCGCACCCTGGGTTCACCGTGCCAGGCTGAACTTCGCAGACACAGCCACCACCCTGCAGCAACATGCGTGGTCTAGGATGACACTCCCTGCCAACGGCCATCTCCTGGCCTAGTAAGGCTTGGCTTTTTGCTCTGGAGTTCAGGCGGACTCGGGGACTAGGCCAGTGCCTTCCCCATAGGAACGGAGAGGCGACAGGAACCCTGCACAGCGCCCGTGCACTGCGATGGGGAGCTGTTGGGGACTATACCCTCTTCTTCCCCGACACACCCCCTGCCACCCCCAACGCTGCCACCTCTTGGAGGAAGATGGCATCAGGCTGCCCTTTCTTCCAGGGAGCTGGATGTGCAAGTTCCGGGTATGGCGCCTGGTGGCAAGCCCACGTCTGCCCTAGGGACAGTTGGCCTTGGAGATGCTGTCCCCTTGGGACAGGAGGCACACAGAACAGGCCTGCATTCTGCCCAGACTCCTTCCTCAGAGTGGAGTATGCGCGCCTGCTCTAGCCGTCCCCTCGTGTCTTCCTAAAGCCAGGCTTTCGTCTCTATGAACAGGGAGCGGGTGACACTTGTCTTGCCACCATCCCGCTGTTCTTCCCAGGGCAGGCTCTTCTGCTTTGCGACTGTTTCCCTACAACAAGGCCAACGGCTCCTTCTCTTCTCACGGGGAGGCGTTCAGCTCCTTCCCCAGACTTGCTCCCGGGGAGCACGGTGACAGCCGTGTCCCTATCCTTAAGGCCCTTTCCGGATGTGCATCCACGCTTCTCTCGCAGGCAGTGGGGATGCTAGGGCCAAGAGAATTTCGCTCCATGCGGGTTTCTTCCACCGTGCTGCGCAGACTAGCTCAGGCAAGCAGCAGCAGCATCCCACAAAGCGACTCAGATTTCCCAACGAATGCTGTGCTTTCCCAGTGCAGGAGCCTGGTCAAAGAGGCTTTCCCTGTAGGTTGGTGTCTCCCACCTTGAGACTTGGCCTAGGCAAGCAGGAGCAGCAGCCCGCAGAACCGACTCTGATTTCTGAGCAAACGGAGAGGGTGACACTGTCTTGCCACCTGCCCGCTACTATTGCAATGCATGCTCTCCTGTTTCATGACCTTTCATTAAGACTGTTTCTACAGGCACAACCACGCTTCTCTCTCAAGTAGAGGGGATGCCCGAGACAAGAGGATTTCGCTCCATGCTGGTTTCTTACACCGTGCTTCAGAGACTATGTTCAGGCAAGCGGCCTCTGAATCGCACAGTAGCGACTCTGTTTTCTCCAAAAATTCTGTGCTTTCCTAGAGGGAATGCGCAGGCAAAGAGGCTTTCGCTCTATGCGGGATTCTGCCACCGTGCTGCCAATACTAGGCTCAAGCAAGCAGCAACAGCAGCCCAGGGAACCGACTCTATTTTCCCAGCGACTGCTATGCTTTCTCAGAGGTTTTCAGCTTGGCCTGAACCGCACTTCGCTGCTGCTTCCTCAGCAAGGCTTTGGGCGTTTGCTCTGTCGCGTCAGGGAAGGAGATCTGTGGGAGAGCTGGTGCCTCTTGGGCTTTGACTCCCAGGCTCCATGTTCGCACCCTGGGTTCACCGTGCCAGGCTGAACTTCGCAGACACAGCCACCACCCTAAAGCAGCGTGCGTGGTCTAGGATGACACTCCCTGCCAACTGCCATCTCCTGACCTAGTAAGGCTTGGCTTTTTGCTCTGGAGTTCAGGCGGACTTAGGGACTAGGCCAGTGCCTTCCCCATAGGAAAGGAGAGGCGACAGGAACCCTGCACAGCGCCCGTGCACTGGGATGGGGAGCTGTGGGGGACTATACCCTCTTCTTCCCCGACACACCCCCTGCCACCCCCAACGCTGCCACCTCTTGGAGGAAGATGGCATCTGGCTGCCCTTTCTTCCAGGGAGCTGTATCTGCGAGTTCTGGGTATGGCGCCTGGTGGCAAGCCCACGTCTGCTTAGGGACAGGTGGCCTTGGAGATGCTGTCCCCTTTGGACAGGAGGCACACAGAACAGGCCTGCATTCTGCCCAGACTCCTTCCTCCGAGTGGAGTATGCGCGTCTGCCCTAGCCGTCCTCTCGTGTCTTCCTAAAGCCAGGCTTTCGTCTCTACAAACAGGGAGCGGGTGACACTTGTCTTGCCACCGTCCTGCTGTTCTTCCCAAGGCAGACTCTCCTGATTTGCGACTGTTTCCCGACAACAAGGCCAACGGCTCCTTCTCTTCTCACGGGGAGGCGTTCTGCTCCTTCCCCAGACTTGCTCCCGGGGAGCATGGTGACAGCCGTGTCCCTATCCTTAAGGCCCTTTCCAGATGTGCATCCACGCTTCTCTCGTAGGCAGTGGGGATGCTAGGGCCAAGAGAATTTCGCTCCATGCGGGTTTCTTCCACCGTGCTGCGCAGACTAGCTCAGGGAAGCAGTAGCAGCATCCCACAAAGCGACTCAGATTACCCAACGAATGCTGGGCTTTCCAAGAGGAGGAGCCTGGTCAAAGAGGCTTTCCCTGTAGGGTGGTTTCTCCCAACTTGAGACTTGGCCTAGGCAAGCAGGAGCAGCAGCCCGCAGAGCCGACTCTGATTTCTAAGCAAACGGAGAGGGTGACACTTGTCTTGCCACCTGCCCGCTATTGTTGCAATGCATGCTCTCCTGTTTCATACCCTTCGTTAAGACTGTTTCTACAGGCACAATCACGCTTCTCTCTCAAGTAGAGGGGATGCCCGGGACAAGAGGATTTCGCTCCATGCGGGTTTCTTACACCGTGCTTCAGAGACTATGTTCAGGCAAGCGGCCTCTGAATCGCACAGAACCGACTCTGTTTTCCCCAAGAATGCTGTGCATTCCTAGAGGGAAGGCCCAGGCAAAGAGGCTTTCGCTCTATGCGGAATTCTGCCACCGTGCTGCCAATACTAGGCTCAAGCAAGCAGCAACAGCAGCCCAGAGAACAGACTCTTTTTTCCCAGTGACTGCTATGCTTTCGCAGAGGTTTTCAGCTTGGCCTGAACCGCACTTCGCTGCTGCTTCCTCAGCAAGGCTTTGGGCGTTCACTCTGTCGCGTCAGGGAAGGAGATCTGTGGGAGAGCTGGTGCCTCTTGGGCTTCGCTCTCCCAGGCTCCATGGTCGCACCCTGGGTTCACCGTGCCAGGCTGAACTTCGCAGACACAGCCACCACCCTGCAGCAACATGCGTGGTCTAGGATGACACTCCCTGCCAACGGCCATCTCCTGGCCTAGTAAGGCTTGGCTTTTTGCTCTGGAGTTCAGGCGGACTCGGGGACTAGGCCAGTGCCTTCCCCATAGGAACGGAGAGGCGACAGGAACCCTGCACAGCGCCCGTGCACTGCGATGGGGAGCTGTTGGGGACTATACCCTCTTCTTCCCCGACACACCCCCTGCCACCCCCAACGCTGCCACCTCTTGGAGGAAGATGGCATCAGGCTGCCCTTTCTTCCAGGGAGCTGGATGTGCAAGTTCCGGGTATGGCGCCTGGTGGCAAGCCCACGTCTGCCCTAGGGACAGTTGGCCTTGGAGATGCTGTCCCCTTGGGACAGGAGGCACACAGAACAGGCCTGCATTCTGCCCAGACTCCTTCCTCAGAGTGGAGTATGCGCGCCTGCCCTAGCCGTCCCCTAGTGTCTTCCTAAAGCCAGGCTTTCGTCTCTATGAACAGGGAGCGGTGACACTTGTCTTGCCACCATCCCGCTGTTCTTCCCAGGGCAGGCTCTTCTGCTTTGCGACTGTTTCCCTACAACAAGGCCAACGGCTCCTTCTCTTCTCACGGGGAGGCGTTCTGCTCCTTCCCCAGACTTGCTCCCGGGGAGCACGGTGACAGCCGTGTCCCTATCCTTAAGGCCCTTTCCAGATGTGCATCCACGCTACTCTCGCAGGCAGTGAGGATGCTAGGGCCAAGAGAATTTCGCTCCATGCGGGTTTCTTCCACCGTGCTGCGCAGACTAGCTCAGGCAAGCAGCAGCAGCATCCCACAAAGCGACTCAGATTTCCCAACGAATGCTGTGCTTTCCCAGTGCAGGAGCCTGGTCAAAGAGGCTTTCCCTGTAGGTTGGTGTCTCCCACCTTGAGACTTGGCCTAGGCAAGCAGGAGCAGCAGCCCGCAGAACCGACTCTGATTTCTGAGCAAACGGAGAGGGTGACACTTGTCTTGCCACCTGCCCGCTACTATTGCAATGCATGCTCTCCTGTTTCATGACCTTTCATTAAGACTGTTTCTACAGGCACAACCACGCTTCTCTCTCAAGTAGAGGGGATCCCCGAGACAAGAGGATTTCGCTCCATGCGGGTTTCTTACACCGTGCTTCAGAGACTATGTTCAGGCAAGCGGCCTCTGAATCGCACAGTAGCGACTCTGTTTCCCCAAGAATGCTGTGCTTTCCTAGAGGGAATGCCCAGGCAAAGAGGCTTTCGCTCTATGCGGGATTCTGCCACCATGCTGCCAATACTAGGCTCAAGCAAGCAGCAACAGCAGCCCAGGGAACCGACTCTTTTTTCCCAGCGACTGCTATGCTTTCGCAGAGGTTTTCAGCTTGGCCTGAACCGCACTTCGCTGCTGCTTCCTCAGCAAGGCTTTGGGCGTTTGCTCTGTCGCGTCAGGGTAGGAGATCTGTGGGAGAGCTGGTGCCTCTTGGGCTTTGCTCTCCCAGGCTCCATGGTCGCACCCTGGGTTCACCGTGCCAGGCTGAACTTCGCAGACACAGCCACCACCCTGCAGCAGCGTGCGTGGTCTAGGATGACACTCCCTGCCAACTGCCATCTCCTGACCTAGTAAGGCTTGGCTTTTTGGTCTGGAGTTCAGGCGGACTCGGGGACTAGGCCAGTGCCTTCCCCATAGGAAAGGAGAGGCGACAGGAACCCTGTACAGCGCCCGTGCACTGGGTGGGGAGCTGTGGGGGACTACACCCTCTTCTTCCCCGACACACCCCCTGCCACCCCCAACGCTGCCACCTCTTGGAGGAAGATGGCATCTGGCTGCCCTTTCTTCCAGGGAGCTGTATCTGCGAGTTCTGGGTATGGCGCCTGGTGGCAAGCCCACGTCTGCTTAGGGACAGGTGGCCTTGGAAATGCTGTCCCCTTGGGACAGGAGGCACACAGAACAGGCCTGCATTCTGCCCAGACTCCTTCCTCCGAGTGGAGTATGCGCGTCTGCCCTAGTCGTCCTCTCGTGTCTTCCTAAAGCCAGGCTTTCGTCTCTACAAACAGGGAGCGGGTGACACTTGTCTTGCCACCGTCCTACTGTTCTTCCCAAGGCAGACTCTCCTGATTTGCGACTGTTTCCCGACAACAAGGCCAACGGCTCCTTCTCTTCACACGGGGAGGCGTTCTGCTCCTTCCCCAGACTTGCTCCCGGGGAGCACGGTGACAGCCGTGTCCCTATCCTTAAGGCACTTTCCAGATGTGCATCCACGCTTCTCTCGCAGGCAGTGGGGATGCTAGGGCCAAGAGAATTTCGCTCCATGCGGGTTTCTTCCACCGTGCTGCGCAGACTAGCTCAGGGAAGCAGTAGCAGCATCCCACAAAGCGACTCAGATTACCCAACGAATGCTGGGCTTTCCAAGAGGAGGAGCCTGGTCAAAGAGGCTTTCCCTGTAGGGTGGTTTCTCCCACCTTGAGACTTGGCCTAGGCAAGCAGGAGCAGCAGCCCGCAGAACCGACTCTGATTTCTGAGCAAACGGAGAGGGTGACACTTGTCTTGCCACCTGCCCGCTACTATTGCAATGCATGCTCTCCTGTTTCATGACCTTTCCTTAAGACTGTTTCTACAGGCACAACCACGCTTCTCTCTCAAGTAGAGGGGATGCCCGAGACAAGAGGATTTCGCTCCATGCGGGTTTCTTACACCGTGCTTCAGAGACTATGTTCAGGCAAGCGGCCTCTGAATCGCACAGGACCGACTCTGTTTCCCCAAGAATGCTGTGCTTTCCTAGAGGGAATGCCCAGGCAAAGAGGCTTTCGCTCTATGCGGGATTCTGCCACCGTGCTGCCAATACTAGGCTCAAGCAAGCAGCAACAGCAGCCCAGGGAACCGACTCTTTTTTCCCAGCGACTGCTATGCTTTCGCAGAGGTTTTCAGCTTGGCCTGAACCGCACTTCGCTGCTGCTTCCTCAGCAAGGCTTTGGGCGTTTGCTCTGTCGCGTCAGGGAAGGAGATCTGTGGGAGAGCTGGTGCCTCTTGGTCTTTGCTCTCCCAGCTCCATGGTCGCACCCTGGGTTCACCGTGCCAGGCTGAACTTCGCAGACACAGCCACCACCCTAAAGCAGCGTGCGTGGTCTAGGATGACACTCCCTGCCAACTGCCATCTCCTGACCTAGTAAGGCTTGGCTTTTTGCTCTGGAGTTCAGGCGGACTCGGGGACTAGGCCAGTGCCTTCCCCATAGGAAAGGAGAGGCGACAGGAACCCTGTACAGCGCCCGTGCACTGGGTGGGGAGCTGTGGGGGACTATACACTCTTCTTCCCCGACACACCCCCTGCCACCCCCAACGCTCCACCTCTTGGAGGAAGATGGCATCTGGCTGCCCTTTCTTCCAGGGAGCTGTATCTGCGAGTTCTGGGTATGGCGCCTGGTGGCATGCCCACGTCTGCTTAGGGACAGGTGGCCTTGGAGATGCTGTCCCCTTGGGACAGGAGGCACACAGAACAGGCCTGCATTCTGCCCAGACTCCTTCCTCCGTGTGGAGTATGCGTGTCTGCCCTAGCCGTCCTCTCGTGTCTTCCTAAAGCCAGGCTTTCGTCTCTACAAACAGGGAGCGGGTGACACTTGTCTTGCCACCGTCCTGCTGTTCTTCCCAAGGCAGACTCTCCTGATTTGCGACTGTTTCCCGACAACAAGGCCAACGGCTCCTTCTCTTCTCACGGGGAGGCGTTCTGCTCCTTCCCCAGACTTGCTCCCGGGAAGCACGGTGACAGCCGTGTCCTTATCCTTAAGGCCCTTTCCAGATGTGCATCCACGCTTCTCTCGCAGGCAGTGGGGATGCTAGGGCCTAGAGAATTTCGCTCCATGCGGGTTTCTTCCACCGTGCTGCGCAGACTAGCTCATGGAAGCAGTAGCAGCATCCCACAAAGCGACTCAGATTACCCAACGAATGCTGGGCTTTCCAAGAGGAGGAGCCTGGTCAAAGAGGCTTTCCCTGTAGGGTGGTTTCTCCCAACTTGAGACTTGGCCTAGGAAAGCAGGAGCAGCAGCCCGCAGAACCGACTCTGATTTCTAAGCAAAAGGAGAGGGTGACACTTGTCTTGCCACCTGCCCGCTATTGTTGCAATGCATGCTCTCCTGTTTCATACCCTTCGTTAAGACTGTTTCTACAGGCACAATCACGCTTCTCTCTCAAGTAGAGGGGATGCCCGGGACAAGAGGATTTCGCTCCATGCGGGTTTCTTACACCGTGCTTCAGAGACTATGTTCAGGCAAGCGGCCTCTGAATCGCACAGAACCGACTCTGTTTTCCCCAAGAATGCTGTGCATTCCTAGAGGGAATGCCCAGGCAAAGAGGCTTTCGCTCTATGCGGAATTCTGCCACCGTGCTGCCAATACTAGGCTCAAGCAAGCAGCAACAGCAGCCCAGAAAACCGACTCATTTTTCCCAGTGACTGCTATGCTTTCGCAGAGGTTTTCAGCTTGGCCTGAACCGCACTTCGCTGCTGCTTCCTCAGTAAGTCTTTGGGCGTTCACTCTGTCGCGTCAGGGAAGGAGATCTGTGGGAGAGCTGGTGCCTCTTGGGCTTCGCTCTCCCAGGCTCCATGGTCGCACCCTGGGTTCACCGTGCCAGGCTGAACTTCGCAGACACAGCCACCACCCTGCAGCAACATGCGTGGTCTAGGATGACACTCCCTGCCAACGGCCATCTCCTGGCCTAGTAAGGCTTGGCTTTTTGCTCTGGAGTTCAGGCGGACTCGGGGACTAGGCCAGTGCCTTCCCCATAGGAACGGAGAGGCGACAGGAACCCTGCACAGCGCCCGTGCACTGCGATGGGGAGCTGTTGGGGACTATACCCTCTTCTTCCCCGACACACCCCCTGCCACCCCCAACGCTGCCACCTCTTGGAGGAAGATGGCATCTGGCTGCCCTTTCTTCCAGGGAGCTGTATCTGCGAGTTCTGGGTATGGCGCCTGGTGGCAAGCCCACGTCTGCTTAGGGACAGGTGGCCTTGGAAATGCTGTCCCCTTGGGACAGGAGGCACACAGAACAGGCCTGCATTCTGCCCAGACTCCTTCCTCCGAGTGGAGTATGCGCGTCTGCCCTAGCCGTCCTCTCGTGTCTTCCTAAAGCCAGGCTTTCGTCTCTACAATCAGGGAGCGGGTGACACTTGTCTTGCCACCATCCCGCTGTTCTTCCCAGGGCAGGCTCTTCTGCTTTGCGACTGTTTCCCTACAACAAGGCCAACGGCTCCTTCTCTTCTCACGGGGAGGCGTTCTGCTCCTTCCCCAGACTTGCTCCCGGGGAGCACGGTGACAGCCGTGTCCCTATCCTTAAGGCCCTTTCCGGATGTGCATCCACGCTTCTCTCGCAGGCAGTGGGGATGTTAGGGCCAAGAGAATTTCGCTCCATGCGAGTTTCTTCCACCGTGCTGCGCAGACTAGCTCAGGGAAGCAGCAGCAGCATCCCACAAAGCGACTCAGATTTCCCAACGAATGCTGTGCTTTCCCAGTGCAGGAGCCTGGTCAAAGAGGCTTTCCCTGTAGGTTGGTGTCTCCCACCTTGAGACTTGACCTAGGCAAGCAGGAGCAGCAGCCTGCAGAACCGACTCTGAATCTGAGCAAACGGAGAGGGTGACACTTGTCTTGCCACCTGCCCGCTACTATTGCAATGCATGCTCTCCTGTTTCATGACCTTTCCTTAAGACTGTTTCTACAGGCACAACCACGCTTCTCTCTCAAGTAGAGGGGATGCCCGAGACAAGAGGATTTCGCTCCATGCGGGTTTCTTACACCGTGCTTCAGAGACTATGTTCAGGCAAGCGGCCTCTGAATCGCACAGGACCGACTCTGTTTCCCCAAGAATGCTGTGCTTTCCTAGAGGGAATGCCCAGGCAAAGAGGCTTTCGCTCTATGCGGGATTCTGCCACCGTGCTGCCAATACTAGGCTCAAGCAAGCAGCAACAGCAGCCCAGGGAACCGACTCTTTTTTCCTAGCGACTGCTATGCTTTCGCAGAGGTTTTCAGCTTGGCCTGAACCGCACTTCGCTGCTGCTTCCTCAGCAAGGCTTTGGGCGTTTGCTCTGTCGCGTCAGGGAAGGAGATCTGTGGGAGAGCTGGTGCCTCTTGGTCTTTGTTCTCCCAGGCTCCATGGTCGCACCCTGGGTTCACCGTGCCAGGCTGAACTTCGCAGACACAGCCACCACCCTAAAGCAGCGTGCGTGGTCTAGGATGACACTCCCTGCCAACTGCCATCTCCTGACCTAGTAAGGCTTGGCTTTTTGCTCTGGAGTTCAGGCGGACTCGGGGACTAGGCCAGTGCCTTCCACATAGGAAAGGAGAGGCGACAGGAACCCTGTACAGCGCCCGTGCACTGGGTGGGGAGCTGTGGGGGACTATACACTCTTCTTCCCCGACACACCCCCTGCCACCCCCAACGCTCCACCTCTTGGAGGAAGATGGCATCTGGCTGCCCTTTCTTCCAGGGAGCTGTATCTGCGAGTTCTGGGTATGGCGCCTGGTGGCATGCCCACGTCTGCTTAGGGACAGGTGGCCTTGGAGATGCTGTCCCCTTGGGACAGGAGGCACACAGAACAGGCCTGCATTCTGCCCAGACTCCTTCCTCCGAGTGGAGTATGCGCGTCTGCCCTAGCCGTCCTCTCGTGTCTTCCTAAAGCCAGGCTTTCGTCTCTACAAACAGGGAGCGGGTGACACTTGTCTTGCCACCGTCCTGCTGTTCTTCCCAAGGCAGACTCTCCTGATTTGCGACTGTTTCCCGACAACAAGGCCAACGGCTCCTTTTCTTCTCACGGGGAGGCGTTCTGCTCCTTCCCCAGACTTGCTCCCGGGAAGCACGGTGACAGCCGTGTCCTTATCCTTAAGGCCCTTTCCAGATGTGCATCCACGCTTCTCTCGCAGGCAGTGGGGTTGCTAGGGCCAAGAGAATTTCGCTCCATGCGGGTTTCTTCCACCGTGCTGCGCAGACTAGCTCATGGAAGCAGTAGCAGCATCCCACAAAGCGACTCAGATTACCCAACGAATGCTGGGCTTCCCAAGAGGAGGAGCCTGGTCAAAGAGGCTTTCCCTGTAGGGTGGTTTCTCCCAACTTGAGACTTGGCCTAGGAAAGCAGGAGCAGCAGCCCGCAGAACCGACTCTGATTTCTAAGCAAACGGAGAGGGTGACACTTGTCTTGCCACCTGCCCGCTATTGTTGCAATGCATGCTCTCCTGTTTCATACCCTTCGTTAAGACTGTTTCTACAGGCACAATCACGCTTCTCTCTCAAGTAGAGGGGATGCCCGGGACAAGAGGATTTCGCTCCATGCGGGTTTCTTACACCGTGCTTCAGAGACTATGTTCAGGCAAGCGGCCTCTGAATCGCACAGAACCGACTCTGTTTTCCCCAAGAATGCTGTGCATTCCTAGAGGGAATGCCCAGGCAAAGAGGCTTTCGCTCTATGCGGAATTCTGCCACCGTGCTGCCAATACTAGGCTCAAGCAAGCAGCAACAGCAGCCCAGAAAACCGACTCATTTTTCCCAGTGACTGCTATGCTTTCGCAGAGGTTTTCAGCTTGGCCTGAACCGCACTTCGCTGCTGCTTCTTCAGCAAGTCTTTGGGCGTTCACTCTGTCGCGTCAGGGAAGGAGATCTGTGGGAGAGCTGGTGCCTCTTGGGCTTCGCTCTCCCAGGCTCCATGGTCGCACCCTGGGTTCACCGTGCCAGGCTGAACTTCGCAGACACAGCCACCACCCTGCAGCAACATGCGTGGTCTAGGATGACACTCCCTGCCAACGGCCATCTCCTGGCCTAGTAAGGCTTGGCTTTTTGCTCTGGAGTTCAGGCGGACTCGGGGACTAGGCCAGTGCCTTCCCCATAGGAAAGGAGAGGCGACAGGAACCCTGCACAGCGCCCGTGCACTGGGATGGGGTGCTGTGGGGGACTATACCCCATTCTTCCCCGACACACCCCCTGCCACCCCCAACGCTGCCACCTCTTGGAGGAAGATGGCATCTGGCTGCCTTTTCTTCCAGGGAGCTGTAATTGCGAGTTCTGGGTATGGCGCCTGGTGGCAAGCCCACGTCTGCCCTCGGGACAGTTGGCCTTGGAGATGCTGTCCCCTTGGGACAGGAGGCACACAGAACAGGCCTGCATTCTGCCCAGACTCCTTCCTCAGAGTGGAGTATGCGCGCCTGCTCTAGCCGTCCCCTCGTGTCTTCCTAGAGCCAGGCTTTCGTCTCTATGAACAGGGAGCGGGTGACATTTGTCTTGCCACCATCCCGCTGTTCTTCCCAGGGCAGGTTCTTCTGCTTTGCGACTGTTTCCCTACAACAAGGCCAACGGCTCCTTCTCTTCTCACGGGGATGCGTTCTGCTCCTTCCCCAGACTTGCTCCCGGGGAGCACGGTGACAGCCGTGTCCCTATCCTTAAGGCCCTTTCCGGATGTGCATCCACGCTTCTCTCGCAGGCAGTGGGGTTGCTAGGGCCAAGAGAATTTCGCTCCATGCGGGTTTCTTCCACCGTGCTGCGCAGACTAGCTCAGGCAAGCAGCAGCAGCATCCCACAAAGCGACTCAGATTTCCCAACGTATGCTGTGCTTTCCCAGTGCAGGAGCCTGGTCAAAGAGGCTTTCCCTGTAGGTTGGTGTCTCCCACCTTGAGACTTGGCCTAGGAAAGCAGGAGCAGCAGCCCGCAGAACCGACTCTGATTTCTAAGCAAACGGAGAGGGTGACACTTGTCTTGCCACCTGCCCGCTATTGTTGCAATGCATGCTCTCCTGTTTCATACCCTTCGTTAAGACTGTTTCTACAGGCACAATCACGCTTCTCTCTCAAGTAGAGGGGATGCCCGGGACAAGAGGATTTCGCTCCATGCGGGTTTCTTACACCGTGCTTCAGAGACTATGTTCAGGCAAGCGGCCTCTGAATCGCACAGAACCGACTCTGTTTTCCCCAAGAATGCTGTGCATTCCTAGAGGGAATGCCCAGGCAAAGAGGCTTTCGCTCTATGCGGAATTCTGCCACCGTGCTGCCAATACTAGGCTCAAGCAAGCAGCAACAGCAGCCCAGAGAACAGACTCTTTTTTCCCAGTGACTGCTATGCTTTCGCAGAGGTTTTCAGCTTGGCCTGAACCGCACTTCGCTGCTGCTTCCTCAGCAAGTCTTTGGGCGTTCACTCTGTCGCGTCAGGGAAGGAGATCTGTGGGAGAGCTGGTGCCTCTTGGGCTTCGCTCTCCCAGGCTCCATGGTCGCACCCTGGGTTCACCGTGCCAGGCTGAACTTCGCAGACACAGCCACCACCCTGCAGCAACATGCGTGGTCTAGGATGACACTCCCTGCCAACGGCCATCTCCTGGCCTAGTAAGGCTTGGCTTTTTGCTCTGGAGTTCAGGCGGACTCGGGGACTAGGCCAGTGCCTTCCCCATAGGAACGGAGAGGCGACAGGAACCCTGCACAGCGCCCGTGCACTGCGATGGGGAGCTGTTGGGGACTATACCCTCTTCTTCCCCGACACACCCCCTGCCACCCCCAACGCTGCCACCTCTTGGAGGAAGATGGCATCAGGCTGCCCTTTCTTCCAGGGAGCTGGATGTGCAAGTTCCGGGTATGGCGCCTGGTGGCAAGCCCACGTCTGCCCTAGGGACAGTTGGCCTTGGAGATGCTGTCCCCTTGGGACAGGAGGCACACAGAACAGGCCTGTATTCTGCCCAGACTCCTTCCTCAGAGTGGAGTATGCGCGCCTGCCCTAGCCGTCCCCTCGTGTCTTCCTAAAGCCAGGCTTTCGTCTCTATGAACAGGGAGCGGGTGACACTTGTCTTGCCACCATCCCGCTGTTCTTCCCAGGGCAGGCTCTTCTGCTTTGCGACTGTTTCCCTACAACAAGGCCAACGGCTCCTTCTCCTCTCACGGGGAGGCGTTCTGCTCCTTCCCCAGACTTGCTCCCGGGGAGCACGGTGACAGCCGTGTCCCTATCCTTAAGGCCCTTTCCGGATGTGCATCCACGCTTCTCTCGCAGGCAGTGGGGATGCTAGGGCCAAGAGAATTTCGCTCCATGCGGGTTTCTTCCACCGTGCTGTGCAGACTAGCTGAGGCAAGCAGCAGCAGCATCCCACAAAGCGACTCAGATTTCCCAACGAATGCTGTGCTTTCCCAGTGCAGGAGCCTGGTCAAAGAGGCTTTCCCTGTAGGTTGGTGTCTCCCACCTTGAGACTTGGCCTAGGCAAGCAGGAGTAGCAGCCCGCAGAACCGACTCTGATTTCTGAGCAAACGGAGAGGGTGACACTTGTCTTGCCACCTGCCCGCTACTATTGCAATGCATGCTCTCCTGTTTCATGACCTTTCATTAAGACTGTTTCTACAGGCACAACCACGCTTCTCTCTCAAGTAGAGGGGATGCCCGAGACAAGAGGATTTCGCTCCATGCGGGTTTCTTACACCGTGCTTCAGAGACTATGTTCAGGCAAGCGGCCTCTGAATCGCACAGGACCGACTCTGTTTTCCCCAAGAATGCTGTGCTTTCCTAGAGGGAATGCCCAGGCAAAGAGGCTTTCGCTCTATGCGGGATTCTGCCACCGTGCTGCCAATACTAGGCTCAAGCAAGCAGCAACAGCAGCCCAGGGAACCGACTCTTTTTTCCCAGCGACTGCTATGCTTTCGCAGAGGTTTTCAGCTTGGCCTGAACCGCACTTCGCTGCTGCTTCCTCAGCAAGGTTTTGGGCGTTTGCTCTGTCGCGTCAGGGAAGGAGATCTGTGGGAGAGCTGGTGCCTCTTGGGCTTTGCTCTCCCAGGCTCCATGGTCGCACCCTGGGTTCACCGTGCCAGGCTGAACTTCGCAGACACAGCCACCACCCTAAAGCAGCGTGCGTGGTCTAGGATGACACTCCCTGCCAACTGCCATCTCCTGACCTAGTAAGGCTTGGCTTTTTGCTCTGGAGTTCAGGCGGACTCGGGGACTAGGCCAGTGCCTTCCCCATAGGAAAGGAGAGGCGACAGGAACCCTGCACAGCGCCCGTGAACTGGGATGGGGAGCTGTGGGGGACTATACCCTCTTCTTCCCCGACACACCCCCTGCCACCCCCAACGCTGCCACCTCTTGGAGGAAGATGGCATCTGGCTGCCTTTTCTTCCAGGGAGCTGTAACTGCGAGTTCTGGGTATGGCGCCTGGTGGCAAGCCCACGTCTGCCCTAGGGACAGGTGGCCTTGGAAATGCTGTCCCCTTGGGACAGGAGGCACACAGAACAGGCCTGCATTCTTCCCAGACTCCTTCCTCCGTGTGGAGTATGCGTGTCTGCCCTAGCCGTCCTCTCGTGTCTTCCTAAAGCCAGGCTTTCGTCTCTACAAACAGGGAGCGGGTGACACTTGTCTTGCCACCGTCCTGCTGTTCTTCCCAAGGCAGACTCTCCTGATTTGCGACTGTTTCCCGACAACAAGGCCAACGGCTCCTTCTCTTCTCACGGGGAGGCGTTCTGCTCCTTCCCCAGACTTGCTCCCGGGAAGCACGGTGACAGCCGTGTCCTTATCCTTAAGGCCCTTTCCAGATGTGCATCCACGCTTCTCTCGCAGGCAGTGGGGATGCTAGGGCCTAGAGAATTTCGCTCCATGCGGGTTTCTTCCACCGTGCTGCGCAGACTAGCTCATGGAAGCAGTAGCAGCATCCCACAAAGCGACTCAGATTACCCAACGAATGCTGGGCTTTCCAAGAGGAGGAGCCTGGTCAAAGAGGCTTTCCCTGTAGGGTGGTTTCTCCCAACTTGAGACTTGGCCTAGGAAAGCAGGAGCAGCAGCCCGCAGAACCGACTCTGATTTCTAAGCAAACGGAGAGGGTGACACTTGTCTTGCCACCTGCCCGCTATTGTTGCAATGCATGCTCTCCCGTTTCATACCCTTCGTTAAGACTGTTTCTACAGGCACAATCACGCTTCTCTCTCAAGTAGAGGGGATGCCCGGGACAAGAGGATTTCGCTCCATGCGGGTTTCTTACACCGTGCTTCAGAGACTATGTTCAGGCAAGCGGCCTCTGAATCGCACAGAACCGACTCTGTTTTCCCCAAGAATGCTGTGCATTCCTAGAGGGAATGCCCAGGCAAAGAGGCTTTCGCTCTATGCGGAATTCTGCCACCGTGCTGCCAATACTAGGCTCAAGCAAGCAGCAACAGCAGCCCAGAAAACCGACTCTTTTTTCCCAGTGACTGCTATGCTTTCGCAGAGGTTTTCAGCTTGGCCTGAACCGCACTTCGCTGCTGCTTCCTCAGCAAGTCTTTGGGCGTTCACTCTGTCGCGTCAGGGAAGGAGATCTGTGGGAGAGCTGGTGCCTCTTGGGCTTCGCTCTCCCAGGCTCCATGGTCGCACCCTGGGTTCACCGTGCCAGGCTGAACTTCGCAGACACAGCCACCACCCTGCAGCAACATGCGTGGTCTAGGATGACACTCCCTGCCAACGGCCATCTCCTGGCCTAGTAAGGCTTGGCTTTTTGCTCTGGAGTTCAGGCGGACTCGGGGACTAGGCCAGTGCCTTCCCCATAGGAACGGAGAGGCGACAGGAACCCTGCACAGCGCCCGTGCACTGCGATGGGGAGCTGTTGGGGACTATACCCTCTTCTTCCCCGACACACCCCCTGCCACCCCCAACGCTGCCACCTCTTGGAGGAAGATGGCATCAGGCTGCCCTTTCTTCCAGGGAGCTGGATGTGCAAGTTCCGGGTATGGCGCCTGGTGGCAAGCCCACGTCTGCCCTAGGGACAGTTGGCCTTGGAGATGCTGTCCCCTTGGGACAGGAGGCACACAGAACAGGCCTGCATTCTGCCCAGACTCCTTCCTCAGAGTGGAGTATGCGCGCCTGCTCTAGCCGTCCCCTCGTGTCTTCCTAAAGCCAGGCTTTCGTCTCTATGAACAGGGAGCGGGTGACACTTGTCTTGCCACCATCCCGCTGTTCTTCCCAGGGCAGGCTCTTCTGCTTTGCGACTGTTTCCCTACAACAAGGCCAACGGCTCCTTCTCTTCTCACGGGGAGGCGTTCAGCTCCTTCCCCAGACTTGCTCCCGGGGAGCACGGTGACAGCCGTGTCCCTATCCTTAAGGCCCTTTCCGGATGTGCATCCACGCTTCTCTCGCAGGCAGTGGGGATGCTAGGGCCAAGAGAATTTCGCTCCATGCGGGTTTCTTCCACCGTGCTGCGCAGACTAGCTCAGGCAAGCAGCAGCAGCATCCCACAAAGCGACTCAGATTTCCCAACGAATGCTGTGCTTTCCCAGTGCAGGAGCCTGGTCAAAGAGGCTTTCCCTGTAGGTTGGTGTCTCCCACCTTGAGACTTGGCCTAGGCAAGCAGGAGCAGCAGCCCGCAGAACCGACTCTGATTTCTGAGCAAACGGAGAGGGTGACACTGTCTTGCCACCTGCCCGCTACTATTGCAATGCATGCTCTCCTGTTTCATGTCCTTTCATTAAGACTGTTTCTACAGGCACAACCACGCTTCTCTCTCAAGTAGAGGGGATGCCCGAGACAAGAGGATTTCGCTCCATGCTGGTTTCTTACACCGTGCTTCAGAGACTATGTTCAGGCAAGCGGCCTCTGAATCGCACAGTAGCGACTCTGTTTTCTCCAAAAATTCTGTGCTTTCCTAGAGGGAATGCGCAGGCAAAGAGGCTTTCGCTCTATGCGGGATTCTGCCACCGTGCTGCCAATACTAGGCTCAAGCAAGCAGCAAGAGCAGCCCAGGGAACCGACTCTATTTTCCCAGCGACTGCTATGCTTTCTCAGAGGTTTTCAGCTTGGCCTGAACCGCACTTCGCTGCTGCTTCCTCAGCAAGGCTTTGGGCGTTTGCTCTGTCGCGTCAGGGAAGGAGATCTGTGGGAGAGCTGGTGCCTCTTGGGCTTTGACTCCCAGGCTCCATGTTCGCACCCTGGGTTCACCGTGCCAGGCTGAACTTCGCAGACACAGCCACCACCCTAAAGCAGCGTGCGTGGTCTAGGATGACACTCCCTGCCAACTGCCATCTCCTGACCTAGTAAGGCTTGGCTTTTTGCTCTGGAGTTCAGGCGGACTTAGGGACTAGGCCAGTGCCTTCCCCATAGGAAAGGAGAGGCGACAGGAACCCTGCACAGCGCCCGTGCACTGGGATGGGGAGCTGTGGGGGACTATACCCTCTTCTTCCCCGACACACCCCCTGCCACCCCCAACGCTGCCACCTCTTGGAGGAAGATGGCATCTGGCTGCCCTTTCTTCCAGGGAGCTGTATCTGCGAGTTCTGGGTATGGCGCCTGGTGGCAAGCCCACGTCTGCTTAGGGACAGGTGGCCTTGGAGATGCTGTCCCCTTTGGACAGGAGGCACACAGAACAGGCCTGCATTCTGCCCAGACTCCTTCCTCCGAGTGGAGTATGCGCGTCTGCCCTAGCCGTCCTCTCGTGTCTTCCTAAAGCCAGGCTTTCGTCTCTACAAACAGGGAGCGGGTGACACTTGTCTTGCCACCGTCCTGCTGTTCTTCCCAAGGCAGACTCTCCTGATTTGCGACTGTTTCCCGACAACAAGGCCAACGGCTCCTTCTCTTCTCACGGGGAGGCGTTCTGCTCCTTCCCCAGACTTGCTCCCGGGGAGCATGGTGACAGCCGTGTCCCTATCCTTAAGGCCCTTTCCAGATGTGCATCCACGCTTCTCTCGTAGGCAGTGGGGATGCTAGGGCCAAGAGAATTTCGCTCCATGCGGGTTTCTTCCACCGTGCTGCGCAGACTAGCTCAGGGAAGCAGTAGCAGCATCCCACAAAGCGACTCAGATTACCCAACGAATGCTGGGCTTTCCAAGAGGAGGAGCCTGGTCAAAGAGGCTTTCCCTGTAGGGTGGTTTCTCCCAACTTGAGACTTGGCCTAGGCAAGCAGGAGCAGCAGCCCGCAGAGCCGACTCTGATTTCTAAGCAAACGGAGAGGGTGACACTTGTCTTGCCACCTGCCCGCTATTGTTGCAATGCATGCTCTCCTGTTTCATACCCTTCGTTAAGACTGTTTCTACAGGCACAATCACGCTTCTCTCTCAAGTAGAGGGGATGCCCGGGACAAGAGGATTTCGCTCCATGCGGGTTTCTTACACCGTGCTTCAGAGACTATGTTCAGGCAAGCGGCCTCTGAATCGCACCGAACCGACTCTGTTTTCCCCAAGAATGCTGTGCATTCCTAGAGGGAAGGCCCAGGCAAAGAGGCTTTCGCTCTATGCGGAATTCTGCCACCGTGCTGCCAATACTAGGCTCAAGCAAGCAGCAACAGCAGCCCAGAGAACAGACTCTTTTTTCCCAGTGACTGCTATGCTTTCGCAGAGGTTTTCAGCTTGGCCTGAACCGCACTTCGCTGCTGCTTCCTCAGCAAGGCTTTGGGCGTTCACTCTGTCGCGTCAGGGAAGGAGATCTGTGGGAGAGCTGGTGCCTCTTGGGCTTCGCTCTCCCAGGCTCCATGGTCGCACCCTGGGTTCACCGTGCCAGGCTGAACTTCGCAGACACAGCCACCACCCTGCAGCAACATGCGTGGTCTAGGATGACACTCCCTGCCAACGGCCATCTCCTGGCCTAGTAAGGCTTGGCTTTTTGCTCTGGAGTTCAGGCGGACTCGGGGACTAGGCCAGTGCCTTCCCCATAGGAACGGAGAGGCGACAGGAACCCTGCACAGCGCCCGTGCACTGCGATGGGGAGCTGTTGGGGACTATACCCTCTTCTTCCCCGACACACCCCCTGCCACCCCCAACGCTGCCACCTCTTGGAGGAAGATGGCATCAGGCTGCCCTTTCTTCCAGGGAGCTGGATGTGCAAGTTCCGGGTATGGCGCCTGGTGGCAAGCCCACGTCTGCCCTAGGGACAGTTGGCCTTGGAGATGCTGTCCCCTTGGGACAGGAGGCACACAGAACAGGCCTGCATTCTGCCCAGACTCCTTCCTCAGAGTGGAGTATGCGCGCCTGCCCTAGCCGTCCCCTAGTGTCTTCCTAAAGCCAGGCTTTCGTCTCTATGAACAGGGAGCGGTGACACTTGTCTTGCCACCATCCCGCTGTTCTTCCCAGGGCAGGCTCTTCTGCTTTGCGACTGTTTCCCTACAACAAGGCCAACGGCTCCTTCTCTTCTCACGGGGAGGCGTTCTGCTCCTTCCCCAGACTTGCTCCCGGGGAGCACGGTGACAGCCGTGTCCCTATCCTTAAGGCCCTTTCCAGATGTGCATCCACGCTACTCTCGCAGGCAGTGAGGATGCTAGGGCCAAGAGAATTTCGCTCCATGCGGGTTTCTTCCACCGTGCTGCGCAGACTAGCTCAGGCAAGCAGCAGCAGCATCCCACAAAGCGACTCAGATTTCCCAACGAATGCTGTGCTTTCCCAGTGCAGGAGCCTGGTCAAAGAGGCTTTCCCTGTAGGTTGGTGTCTCCCACCTTGAGACTTGGCCTAGGCAAGCAGGAGCAGCAGCCCGCAGAACCGACTCTGATTTCTGAGCAAACGGAGAGGGTGACACTTGTCTTGCCACCTGCCCGCTACTATTGCAATGCATGCTCTCCTGTTTCATGACCTTTCATTAAGACTGTTTCTACAGGCACAACCACGCTTCTCTCTCAAGTAGAGGGGATCCCCGAGACAAGAGGATTTCGCTCCATGCGGGTTTCTTACACCGTGCTTCAGAGACTATGTTCAGGCAAGCGGCCTCTGAATCGCACAGTAGCGACTCTGTTTCCCCAAGAATGCTGTGCTTTCCTAGAGGGAATGCCCAGGCAAAGAGGCTTTCGCTCTATGCGGGATTCTGCCACCATGCTGCCAATACTAGGCTCAAGCAAGCAGCAACAGCAGCCCAGGGAACCGACTCTTTTTTCCCAGCGACTGCTATGCTTTCGCAGAGGTTTTCAGCTTGGCCTGAACCGCACTTCGCTGCTGCTTCCTCAGCAAGGCTTTGGGCGTTTGCTCTGTCGCGTCAGGGTAGGAGATCTGTGGGAGAGCTGGTGCCTCTTGGGCTTTGCTCTCCCAGGCTCCATGGTCGCACCCTGGGTTCACCGTGCCAGGCTGAACTTCGCAGACACAGCCACCACCCTGCAGCAGCGTGCGTGGTCTAGGATGACACTCCCTGCCAACTGCCATCTCCTGACCTAGTAAGGCTTGGCTTTTTGGTCTGGAGTTCAGGCGGACTCGGGGACTAGGCCAGTGCCTTCCCCATAGGAAAGGAGAGGCGACAGGAACCCTGTACAGCGCCCGTGCACTGGGTGGGGAGCTGTGGGGGACTACACCCTCTTCTTCCCCGACACACCCCCTGCCACCCCCAACGCTGCCACCTCTTGGAGGAAGATGGCATCTGGCTGCCCTTTCTTCCAGGGAGCTGTATCTGCGAGTTCTGGGTATGGCGCCTGGTGGCAAGCCCACGTCTGCTTAGGGACAGGTGGCCTTGGAAATGCTGTCCCCTTGGGACAGGAGGCACACAGAACAGGCCTGCATTCTGCCCAGACTCCTTCCTCCGAGTGGAGTATGCGCGTCTGCCCTAGTCGTCCTCTCGTGTCTTCCTAAAGCCAGGCTTTCGTCTCTACAAACAGGGAGCGGGTGACACTTGTCTTGCCACCGTCCTACTGTTCTTCCCAAGGCAGACTCTCCTGATTTGCGACTGTTTCCCGACAACAAGGCCAACGGCTCCTTCTCTTCACACGGGGAGGCGTTCTGCTCCTTCCCCAGACTTGCTCCCGGGGAGCACGGTGACAGCCGTGTCCCTATCCTTAAGGCACTTTCCAGATGTGCATCCACGCTTCTCTCGCAGGCAGTGGGGATGCTAGGGCCAAGAGAATTTCGCTCCATGCGGGTTTCTTCCACCGTGCTGCGCAGACTAGCTCAGGGAAGCAGTAGCAGCATCCCACAAAGCGACTCAGATTACCCAACGAATGCTGGGCTTTCCAAGAGGAGGAGCCTGGTCAAAGAGGCTTTCCCTGTAGGGTGGTTTCTCCCACCTTGAGACTTGGCCTAGGCAAGCAGGAGCAGCAGCCCGCAGAACCGACTCTGATTTCTGAGCAAACGGAGAGGGTGACACTTGTCTTGCCACCTGCCTGCTACTATTGCAATGCATGCTCTCCTGTTTCATGACCTTTCCTTAAGACTGTTTCTACAGGCACAACCACGCTTCTCTCTCAAGTAGAGGGGATGCCCGAGACAAGAGGATTTCGCTCCATGCGGGTTTCTTACACCGTGCTTCAGAGACTATGTTCAGGCAAGCGGCCTCTGAATCGCACAGGACCGACTCTGTTTCCCCAAGAATGCTGTGCTTTCCTAGAGGGAATGCCCAGGCAAAGAGGCTTTCGCTCTATGCGGGATTCTGCCACCGTGCTGCCAATACTAGGCTCAAGCAAGCAGCAACAGCAGCCCAGGGAACCGACTCTTTTTTCCCAGCGACTGCTATGCTTTCGCAGAGGTTTTCAGCTTGGCCTGAACCGCACTTCGCTGCTGCTTCCTCAGCAAGGCTTTGGGCGTTTGCTCTGTCGCGTCAGGGAAGGAGATCTGTGGGAGAGCTGGTGCCTCTTGGTCTTTGCTCTCCCAGCTCCATGGTCGCACCCTGGGTTCACCGTGCCAGGCTGAACTTCGCAGACACAGCCACCACCCTAAAGCAGCGTGCGTGGTCTAGGATGACACTCCCTGCCAACTGCCATCTCCTGACCTAGTAAGGCTTGGCTTTTTGCTCTGGAGTTCAGGCGGACTCGGGGACTAGGCCAGTGCCTTCCCCATAGGAAAGGAGAGGCGACAGGAACCCTGTACAGCGCCCGTGCACTGGGTGGGGAGCTGTGGGGGACTATACACTCTTCTTCCCCGACACACCCCCTGCCACCCCCAACGCTCCACCTCTTGGAGGAAGATGGCATCTGGCTGCCCTTTCTTCCAGGGAGCTGTATCTGCGAGTTCTGGGTATGGCGCCTGGTGGCATGCCCACGTCTGCTTAGGGACAGGTGGCCTTGGAGATGCTGTCCCCTTGGGACAGGAGGCACACAGAACAGGCCTGCATTCTGCCCAGACTCCTTCCTCCGTGTGGAGTATGCGTGTCTGCCCTAGCCGTCCTCTCGTGTCTTCCTAAAGCCAGGCTTTCGTCTCTACAAACAGGGAGCGGGTGACACTTGTCTTGCCACCGTCCTGCTGTTCTTCCCAAGGCAGACTCTCCTGATTTGCGACTGTTTCCCGACAACAAGGCCAACGGCTCCTTCTCTTCTCACGGGGAGGCGTTCTGCTCCTTCCCCAGACTTGCTCCCGGGAAGCACGGTGACAGCCGTGTCCTTATCCTTAAGGCCCTTTCCAGATGTGCATCCACGCTTCTCTCGCAGGCAGTGGGGATGCTAGGGCCTAGAGAATTTCGCTCCATGCGGGTTTCTTCCACCGTGCTGCGCAGACTAGCTCATGGAAGCAGTAGCAGCATCCCACAAAGCGACTCAGATTACCCAACGAATGCTGGGCTTTCCAAGAGGAGGAGCCTGGTCAAAGAGGCTTTCCCTGTAGGGTGGTTTCTCCCAACTTGAGACTTGGCCTAGGAAAGCAGGAGCAGCAGCCCGCAGAACCGACTCTGATTTCTAAGCAAAAGGAGAGGGTGACACTTGTCTTGCCACCTGCCCGCTATTGTTGCAATGCATGCTCTCCTGTTTCATACCCTTCGTTAAGACTGTTTCTACAGGCACAATCACGCTTCTCTCTCAAGTAGAGGGGATGCCCGGGACAAGAGGATTTCGCTCCATGCGGGTTTCTTACACCGTGCTTCAGAGACTATGTTCAGGCAAGCGGCCTCTGAATCGCACAGAACCGACTCTGTTTTCCCCAAGAATGCTGTGCATTCCTAGAGGGAATGCCCAGGCAAAGAGGCTTTCGCTCTATGCGGAATTCTGCCACCGTGCTGCCAATACTAGGCTCAAGCAAGCAGCAACAGCAGCCCAGAAAACCGACTCTTTTTTCCCAGTGACTGCTATGCTTTCGCAGAGGTTTTCAGCTTGGCCTGAACCGCACTTCGCTGCTGCTTCCTCAGCAAGTCTTTGGGCGTTCACTCTGTCGCGTCAGGGAAGGAGATCTGTGGGAGAGCTGGTGCCTCTTGGGCTTCGCTCTCCCAGGCTCCATGGTCGCACCCTGGGTTCACCGTGCCAGGCTGAACTTCGCAGACACAGCCACCACCCTGCAGCAACATGCGTGGTCTAGGATGACACTCCCTGCCAACGGCCATCTCCTGGCCTAGTAAGGCTTGGCTTTTTGCTCTGGAGTTCAGGCGGACTCGGGGACTAGGCCAGTGCCTTCCCCATAGGAACGGAGAGGCGACAGGAACCCTGCACAGCGCCCGTGCACTGCGATGGGGAGCTGTTGGGGACTATACCCTCTTCTTCCCCGACACACCCCCTGCCACCCCCAACGCTGCCACCTCTTGGAGGAAGATGGCATCTGGCTGCCCTTTCTTCCAGGGAGCTGTATCTGCGAGTTCTGGGTATGGCGCCTGGTGGCAAGCCCACGTCTGCTTAGGGACAGGTGGCCTTGGAAATGCTGTCCCCTTGGGACAGGAGGCACACAGAACAGGCCTGCATTCTGCCCAGACTCCTTCCTCCGAGTGGAGTATGCGCGTCTGCCCTAGCCGTCCTCTCGTGTCTTCCTAAAGCCAGGCTTTCGTCTCTACAAACAGGGAGCGGGTGACACTTGTCTTGCCACCATCCCGCTGTTCTTCCCAGGGCAGGCTCTTCTGCTTTGCGACTGTTTCCCTACAACAAGGCCAACGGCTCCTTCTCTTCTCACGGGGAGGCGTTCTGCTCCTTCCCCAGACTTGCTCCCGGGGAGCACGGTGACAGCCGTGTCCCTATCCTTAAGGCCCTTTCCGGATGTGCATCCACGCTTCTCTCGCAGGCAGTGGGGATGTTAGGGCCAAGAGAATTTCGCTCCATGCGAGTTTCTTCCACCGTGCTGCGCAGACTAGCTCAGGGAAGCAGCAGCAGCATCCCACAAAGCGACTCAGATTTCCCAACGAATGCTGTGCTTTCCCAGTGCAGGAGCCTGGTCAAAGAGGCTTTCCCTGTAGGTTGGTGTCTCCCACCTTGAGACTTGGCCTAGGCAAGCAGGAGCAGCAGCCCGCAGAACCGACTCTGATTTCTGAGCAAACGGAGAGGGTGACACTTGTCTTGCCACCTGCCCGCTACTATTGCAATGCATGCTCTCCTGTTTCATGACCTTTCATTAAGACTGTTTCTACAGGCACAACCACGCTTCTCTCTCAAGTAGAGGGGATGCCCGAGACAAGAGGATTTCGCTCCATGCGGGTTTCTTACACCGTGCTTCAGAGACTATGTTCAGGCAAGCGGCCTCTGAATCGCACAGGACCGACTCTGTTTTCCCCAAGAATGCTGTGCTTTCCTAGAGGGAATGCCCAGGCAAAGAGGCTTTCGCTCTATGCGGGATTCTGCCACCGTGCTGCCAATACTAGGCTCAAGCAAGCAGCAACAGCAGCCCAGGGAACCGACTCTTTTTTCCCAGCGACTGCTATGCTTTCGCAGAGGTTTTCAGCTTGGCCTGAACCGCACTTCGCTGCTGCTTCCTCAGCAAGGTTTTGGGCGTTTGCTCTGTCGCGTCAGGGAAGGAGATCTGTGGGAGAGCTGGTGCCTCTTGGGCTTTGCTCTCCCAGGCTCCATGGTCGCACCCTGGGTTCACCGTGCCAGGCTGAACTTCGCAGACACAGCCACCACCCTAAAGCAGCGTGCGTGGTCTAGGATGACACTCCCTGCCAACTGCCATCTCCTGACCTAGTAAGGCTTGGCTTTTTGCTCTGGAGTTCAGGCGGACTCGGGGACTAGGCCAGTGCCTTCCCCATAGGAAAGGAGAGGCGACAGCAACCCTGCACAGCGCCCGTGAACTGGGATGGGGAGCTGTGGGGGACTATACCCTCTTCTTCCCCGACACACCCCCTGCCACCCCCAACGCTGCCACCTCTTGGAGGAAGATGGCATCTGGCTGCCTTTTCTTCCAGGGAGCTGTAACTGCGAGTTCTGGGTATGGCGCCTGGTGGCAAGCCCACGTCTGCCCTAGGGACAGGTGGCCTTGGAAATGCTGTCCCCTTGGGACAGGAGGCACACAGAACAGGCCTGCATTCTTCCCAGACTCCTTCCTCCGTGTGGAGTACGCGTGTCTGCCCTAGCCGTCCTCTCGTGTCTTCCTAAAGCCAGGCTTTCGTCTCTACAAACAGGGAGCGGGTGACACTTGTCTTGCCACCGTCCTGCTGTTCTTCCCAAGGCAGACTCTCCTGATTTGCGACTGTTTCCCGACAACAAGGCCAACGGCTCCTTCTCTTCTCACGGGGAGGCGTTCTGCTCCTTCCCCAGACTTGCTCCCGGGAAGCACGGTGACAGCCGTGTCCTTATCCTTAAGGCCCTTTCCAGATGTGCATCCACGCTTCTCTCGCAGGCAGTGGGGATGCTAGGGCCTAGAGAATTTCGCTCCATGCGGGTTTCTTCCACCGTGCTGCGCAGACTAGCTCATGGAAGCAGTAGCAGCATCCCACAAAGCGACTCAGATTACCCAACGAATGCTGGGCTTTCCAAGAGGAGGAGCCTGGTCAAAGAGGCTTTCCCTGTAGGGTGGTTTCTCCCAACTTGAGACTTGGCCTAGGAAAGCAGGAGCAGCAGCCCGCAGAACCGACTCTGATTTCTAAGCAAAAGGAGAGGGTGACACTTGTCTTGCCACCTGCCCGCTATTGTTGCAATGCATGCTCTCCTGTTTCATACCCTTCGTTAAGACTGTTTCTACAGGCACAATCACGCTTCTCTCTCAAGTAGAGGGGATGCCCGGGACAAGAGGATTTCGCTCCATGCGGGTTTCTTACACCGTGCTTCAGAGACTATGTTCAGGCAAGCGGCCTCTGAATCGCACAGAACCGACTCTGTTTTCCCCAAGAATGCTGTGCATTCCTAGAGGGAATGCCCAGGCAAAGAGGCTTTCGCTCTATGCGGAATTCTGCCACCGTGCTGCCAATACTAGGCTCAAGCAAGCAGCAACAGCAGCCCAGAAAACCGACTCTATTTTCCCAGCGACTGCTATGCTTTCTCAGAGGTTTTCAGCTTGGCCTGAACCGCACTTCGCTGCTGCTTCCTCAGCAAGGCTTTGGGCGTTTGCTCTGTCGCGTCAGGGAAGGAGATCTGTGGGAGAGCTGGTGCCTCTTGGGCTTTGACTCCCAGGCTCCATGTTCGCACCCTGGGTTCACCGTGCCAGGCTGAACTTCGCAGACACAGCCACCACCCTAAAGCAGCGTGCGTGGTCTAGGATGACACTCCCTGCCAACTGCCATCTCCTGACCTAGTAAGGCTTGGCTTTTTGCTCTGGAGTTCAGGCGGACTTAGGGACTAGGCCAGTGCCTTCCCCATAGGAAAGGAGAGGCGACAGGAACCCTGCACAGCGCCCGTGCACTGGGATGGGGAGCTGTGGGGGACTATACCCTCTTCTTCCCCGACACACCCCCTGCCACCCCCAACGCTGCCACCTCTTGGAGGAAGATGGCATCTGGCTGCCCTTTCTTCCAGGGAGCTGTATCTGCGAGTTCTGGGTATGGCGCCTGGTGGCAAGCCCACGTCTGCTTAGGGACAGGTGGCCTTGGAGATGCTGTCCCCTTTGGACAGGAGGCACACAGAACAGGCATGCATTCTGCCCAGACTCCTTCTTCCGAGTGGAGTATGCGCGTCTGCCCTAGCCGTCCTCTCGTGTCTTCCTAAAGCCAGGCTTTCGTCTCTACAAACAGGGAGCGGGTGACACTTGTCTTGCCACCGTCCTGCTGTTCTTCCCAAGGCAGACTCTCCTGATTTGCGACTGTTTCCCGACAACAAGGCCAACGGCTCCTTCTCTTCTCACGGGGAGGCGTTCTGCTCCTTCCCCAGACTTGCTCCCGGGGAGCATGGTGACAGCCGTGTCCCTATCCTTAAGGCCCTTTCCAGATGTGCATCCACGCTTCTCTCGTAGGCAGTGGGGATGCTAGGGCCAAGAGAATTTCGCTCCATGCGGGTTTCTTCCACCGTGCTGCGCAGACTAGCTCAGGGAAGCAGTAGCAGCATCCCACAAAGCGACTCAGATTACCCAACGAATGCTGGGCTTTCCAAGAGGAGGAGCCTGGTCAAAGAGGCTTTCCCTGTAGGGTGGTTTCTCCCAACTTGAGACTTGGCCTAGGCAAGCAGGAGCAGCAGCCCGCAGAGCCGACTCTGATTTCTAAGCAAACGGAGAGGGTGACACTTGTCTTGCCACCTGCCCGCTATTGTTGCAATGCATGCTCTCCTGTTTCATACCCTTCGTTAAGACTGTTTCTACAGGCACAATCACGCTTCTCTCTCAAGTAGAGGGGATGCCCGGGACAAGAGGATTTCGCTCCATGCGGGTTTCTTACACCGTGCTTCAGAGACTATGTTCAGGCAAGCGGCCTCTGAATCGCACCGAACCGACTCTGTTTTCCCCAAGAATGCTGTGCATTCCTAGAGGGAAGGCCCAGGCAAAGAGGCTTTCGCTCTATGCGGAATTCTGCCACCGTGCTGCCAATACTAGGCTCAAGCAAGCAGCAACAGCAGCCCAGAGAACAGACTCTTTTTTCCCAGTGACTGCTATGCTTTCGCAGAGGTTTTCAGCTTGGCCTGAACCGCACTTCGCTGCTGCTTCCTCAGCAAGGCTTTGGGCGTTCACTCTGTCGCGTCAGGGAAGGAGATCTGTGGGAGAGCTGGTGCCTCTTGGGCTTCGCTCTCCCAGGCTCCATGGTCGCACCCTGGGTTCACCGTGCCAGGCTGAACTTCGCAGACACAGCCACCACCCTGCAGCAACATGCGTGGTCTAGGATGACACTCCCTGCCAACGGCCATCTCCTGGCCTAGTAAGGCTTGGCTTTTTGCTCTGGAGTTCAGGCGGACTCGGGGACTAGGCCAGTGCCTTCCCCATAGGAACGGAGAGGCGACAGGAACCCTGCACAGCGCCCGTGCACTGCGATGGGGAGCTGTTGGGGACTATACCCTCTTCTTCCCCGACACACCCCCTGCCACCCCCAACGCTGCCACCTCTTGGAGGAAGATGGCATCAGGCTGCCCTTTCTTCCAGGGAGCTGGATGTGCAAGTTCCGGGTATGGCGCCTGGTGGCAAGCCCACGTCTGCCCTAGGGACAGTTGGCCTTGGAGATGCTGTCCCCTTGGGACAGGAGGCACACAGAACAGGCCTGCATTCTGCCCAGACTCCTTCCTCAGAGTGGAGTATGCGCGCCTGCCCTAGCCGTCCCCTAGTGTCTTCCTAAAGCCAGGCTTTCGTCTCTATGAACAGGGAGCGGTGACACTTGTCTTGCCACCATCCCGCTGTTCTTCCCAGGGCAGGCTCTTCTGCTTTGCGACTGTTTCCCTACAACAAGGCCAACGGCTCCTTCTCTTCTCACGGGGAGGCGTTCTGCTCCTTCCCCAGACTTGCTCCCGGGGAGCACGGTGACAGCCGTGTCCCTATCCTTAAGGCCCTTTCCAGATGTGCATCCACGCTACTCTCGCAGGCAGTGAGGATGCTAGGGCCAAGAGAATTTCGCTCCATGCGGGTTTCTTCCACCGTGCTGCGCAGACTAGCTCAGGCAAGCAGCAGCAGCATCCCACAAAGCGACTCAGATTTCCCAACGAATGCTGTGCTTTCCCAGTGCAGGAGCCTGGTCAAAGAGGCTTTCCCTGTAGGTTGGTGTCTCCCACCTTGAGACTTGGCCTAGGCAAGCAGGAGCAGCAGCCCGCAGAACCGACTCTGATTTCTGAGCAAACGGAGAGGGTGACACTTGTCTTGCCACCTGCCCGCTACTATTGCAATGCATGCTCTCCTGTTTCATGACCTTTCATTAAGACTGTTTCTACAGGCACAACCACGCTTCTCTCTCAAGTAGAGGGGATCCCCGAGACAAGAGGATTTCGCTCCATGCGGGTTTCTTACACCGTGCTTCAGAGACTATGTTCAGGCAAGCGGCCTCTGAATCGCACAGTAGCGACTCTGTTTCCCCAAGAATGCTGTGCTTTCCTAGAGGGAATGCCCAGGCAAAGAGGCTTTCGCTCTATGCGGGATTCTGCCACCGTGCTGCCAATACTAGGCTCAAGCAAGCAGCAACAGCAGCCCAGGGAACCGACTCTTTTTTCCCAGCGACTGCTATGCTTTCGCAGAGGTTTTCAGCTTGGCCTGAACCGCACTTCGCTGCTGCTTCCTCAGCAAGGCTTTGGGCGTTTGCTCTGTCGCGTCAGGGTAGGAGATCTGTGGGAGAGCTGGTGCCTCTTGGGCTTTGCTCTCCCAGGCTCCATGGTCGCACCCTGGGTTCACCGTGCCAGGCTGAACTTCGCAGACACAGCCACCACCCTGCAGCAGCGTGCGTGGTCTAGGATGACACTCCCTGCCAACTGCCATCTCCTGACCTAGTAAGGCTTGGCTTTTTGGTCTGGAGTTCAGGCGGACTCGGGGACTAGGCCAGTGCCTTCCCCATAGGAAAGGAGAGGCGACAGGAACCCTGTACAGCGCCCGTGCACTGGGTGGGGAGCTGTGGGGGACTACACCCTCTTCTTCCCCGACACACCCCCTGCCACCCCCAACGCTGCCACCTCTTGGAGGAAGATGGCATCTGGCTGCCCTTTCTTCCAGGGAGCTGTATCTGCGAGTTCTGGGTATGGCGCCTGGTGGCAAGCCCACGTCTGCTTAGGGACAGGTGGCCTTGGAAATGCTGTCCCCTTGGGACAGGAGGCACACAGAACAGGCCTGCATTCTGCCCAGACTCCTTCCTCCGAGTGGAGTATGCGCGTCTGCCCTAGTCGTCCTCTCGTGTCTTCCTAAAGCCAGGCTTTCGTCTCTACAAACAGGGAGCGGGTGACACTTGTCTTGCCACCGTCCTACTGTTCTTCCCAAGGCAGACTCTCCTGATTTGCGACTGTTTCCCGACAACAAGGCCAACGGCTCCTTCTCTTCACACGGGGAGGCGTTCTGCTCCTTCCCCAGACTTGCTCCCGGGGAGCACGGTGACAGCCGTGTCCCTATCCTTAAGGCACTTTCCAGATGTGCATCCACGCTTCTCTCGCAGGCAGTGGGGATGCTAGGGCCAAGAGAATTTCGCTCCATGCGGGTTTCTTCCACCGTGCTGCGCAGACTAGCTCAGGGAAGCAGTAGCAGCATCCCACAAAGCGACTCAGATTACCCAACGAATGCTGGGCTTTCCAAGAGGAGGAGCCTGGTCAAAGAGGCTTTCCCTGTAGGGTGGTTTCTCCCACCTTGAGACTTGGCCTAGGCAAGCAGGAGCAGCAGCCCGCAGAACCGACTCTGATTTCTGAGCAAACGGAGAGGGTGACACTTGTCTTGCCACCTGCCCGCTACTATTGCAATGCATGCTCTCCTGTTTCATGACCTTTCCTTAAGACTGTTTCTACAGGCACAACCACGCTTCTCTCTCAAGTAGAGGGGATGCCCGAGACAAGAGGATTTCGCTCCATGCGGGTTTCTTACACCGTGCTTCAGAGACTATGTTCAGGCAAGCGGCCTCTGAATCGCACAGGACCGACTCTGTTTCCCCAAGAATGCTGTGCTTTCCTAGAGGGAATGCCCAGGCAAAGAGGCTTTCGCTCTATGCGGGATTCTGCCACCGTGCTGCCAATACTAGGCTCAAGCAAGCAGCAACAGCAGCCCAGGGAACCGACTCTTTTTTCCCAGCGACTGCTATGCTTTCGCAGAGGTTTTCAGCTTGGCCTGAACCGCACTTCGCTGCTGCTTCCTCAGCAAGGCTTTGGGCGTTTGCTCTGTCGCGTCAGGGAAGGAGATCTGTGGGAGAGCTGGTGCCTCTTGGTCTTTGCTCTCCCAGCTCCATGGTCGCACCCTGGGTTCACCGTGCCAGGCTGAACTTCGCAGACACAGCCACCACCCTAAAGCAGCGTGCGTGGTCTAGGATGACACTCCCTGCCAACTGCCATCTCCTGACCTAGTAAGGCTTGGCTTTTTGCTCTGGAGTTCAGGCGGACTCGGGGACTAGGCCAGTGCCTTCCCCATAGGAAAGGAGAGGCGACAGGAACCCTGTACAGCGCCCGTGCACTGGGTGGGGAGCTGTGGGGGACTATACACTCTTCTTCCCCGACACACCCCCTGCCACCCCCAACGCTCCACCTCTTGGAGGAAGATGGCATCTGGCTGCCCTTTCTTCCAGGGAGCTGTATCTGCGAGTTCTGGGTATGGCGCCTGGTGGCATGCCCACGTCTGCTTAGGGACAGGTGGCCTTGGAGATGCTGTCCCCTTGGGACAGGAGGCACACAGAACAGGCCTGCATTCTGCCCAGACTCCTTCCTCCGTGTGGAGTATGCGTGTCTGCCCTAGCCGTCCTCTCGTGTCTTCCTAAAGCCAGGCTTTCGTCTCTACAAACAGGGAGCGGGTGACACTTGTCTTGCCACCGTCCTGCTGTTCTTCCCAAGGCAGACTCTCCTGATTTGCGACTGTTTCCCGACAACAAGGCCAACGGCTCCTTCTCTTCTCACGGGGAGGCGTTCTGCTCCTTCCCCAGACTTGCTCCCGGGAAGCACGGTGACAGCCGTGTCCTTATCCTTAAGGCCCTTTCCAGATGTGCATCCACGCTTCTCTCGCAGGCAGTGGGGATGCTAGGGCCTAGAGAATTTCGCTCCATGCGGGTTTCTTCCACCGTGCTGCGCAGACTAGCTCATGGAAGCAGTAGCAGCATCCCACAAAGCGACTCAGATTACCCAACGAATGCTGGGCTTTCCAAGAGGAGGAGCCTGGTCAAAGAGGCTTTCCCTGTAGGGTGGTTTCTCCCAACTTGAGACTTGGCCTAGGAAAGCAGGAGCAGCAGCCCGCAGAACCGACTCTGATTTCTAAGCAAAAGGAGAGGGTGACACTTGTCTTGCCACCTGCCCGCTATTGTTGCAATGCATGCTCTCCTGTTTCATACCCTTCGTTAAGACTGTTTCTACAGGCACAATCACGCTTCTCTCTCAAGTAGAGGGGATGCCCGGGACAAGAGGATTTCGCTCCATGCGGGTTTCTTACACCGTGCTTCAGAGACTATGTTCAGGCAAGCGGCCTCTGAATCGCACAGAACCGACTCTGTTTTCCCCAAGAATGCTGTGCATTCCTAGAGGGAATGCCCAGGCAAAGAGGCTTTCGCTCTATGCGGAATTCTGCCACCGTGCTGCCAATACTAGGCTCAAGCAAGCAGCAACAGCAGCCCAGAAAACCGACTCATTTTTCCCAGTGACTGCTATGCTTTCGCAGAGGTTTTCAGCTTGGCCTGAACCGCACTTCGCTGCTGCTTCCTCAGTAAGTCTTTGGGCGTTCACTCTGTCGCGTCAGGGAAGGAGATCTGTGGGAGAGCTGGTGCCTCTTGGGCTTCGCTCTCCCAGGCTCCATGGTCGCACCCTGGGTTCACCGTGCCAGGCTGAACTTCGCAGACACAGCCACCACCCTGCAGCAACATGCGTGGTCTAGGATGACACTCCCTGCCAACGGCCATCTCCTGGCCTAGTAAGGCTTGGCTTTTTGCTCTGGAGTTCAGGCGGACTCGGGGACTAGGCCAGTGCCTTCCCCATAGGAACGGAGAGGCGACAGGAACCCTGCACAGCGCCCGTGCACTGCGATGGGGAGCTGTTGGGGACTATACCCTCTTCTTCCCCGACACACCCCCTGCCACCCCCAACGCTGCCACCTCTTGGAGGAAGATGGCATCTGGCTGCCCTTTCTTCCAGGGAGCTGTATCTGCGAGTTCTGGGTATGGCGCCTGGTGGCAAGCCCACGTCTGCTTAGGGACAGGTGGCCTTGGAAATGCTGTCCCCTTGGGACAGGAGGCACACAGAACAGGCCTGCATTCTGCCCAGACTCCTTCCTCCGAGTGGAGTATGCGCGTCTGCCCTAGCCGTCCTCTCGTGTCTTCCTAAAGCCAGGCTTTCGTCTCTACAAACAGGGAGCGGGTGACACTTGTCTTGCCACCATCCCGCTGTTCTTCCCAGGGCAGGCTCTTCTGCTTTGCGACTGTTTCCCTACAACAAGGCCAACGGCTCCTTCTCTTCTCACGGGGAGGCGTTCTGCTCCTTCCCCAGACTTGCTCCCGGGGAGCACGGTGACAGCCGTGTCCCTATCCTTAAGGCCCTTTCCGGATGTGCATCCACGCTTCTCTCGCAGGCAGTGGGGATGTTAGGGCCAAGAGAATTTCGCTCCATGCGAGTTTCTTCCACCGTGCTGCGCAGACTAGCTCAGGGAAGCAGCAGCAGCATCCCACAAAGCGACTCAGATTTCCCAACGAATGCTGTGCTTTCCCAGTGCAGGAGCCTGGTCAAAGAGGCTTTCCCTGTAGGTTGGTGTCTCCCACCTTGAGACTTGACCTAGGCAAGCAGGAGCAGCAGCCCGCAGAACCGACTCTGATTTCTGAGCAAACGGAGAGGGTGACACTTGTCTTGCCACCTGCCCGCTACTATTGCAATGCATGCTCTCCTGTTTCATGACCTTTCCTTAAGACTGTTTCTACAGGCACAACCACGCTTCTCTCTCAAGTAGAGGGGATGCCCGAGACAAGAGGATTTCGCTCCATGCGGGTTTCTTACACCGTGCTTCAGAGACTATGTTCAGGCAAGCGGCCTCTGAATCGCACAGGACCGACTCTGTTTCCCCAAGAATGCTGTGCTTTCCTAGAGGGAATGCCCAGGCAAAGAGGCTTTCGCTCTATGCGGGATTCTGCCACCGTGCTGCCAATACTAGGCTCAAGCAAGCAGCAACAGCAGCCCAGGGAACCGACTCTTTTTTCCTAGCGACTGCTATGCTTTCGCAGAGGTTTTCAGCTTGGCCTGAACCGCACTTCGCTGCTGCTTCCTCAGCAAGGCTTTGGGCGTTTGCTCTGTCGCGTCAGGGAAGGAGATCTGTGGGAGAGCTGGTGCCTCTTGGTCTTTGCTCTCCCAGGCTCCATGGTCGCACCCTGGGTTCACCGTGCCAGGCTGAACTTCGCAGACACAGCCACCACCCTAAAGCAGCGTGCGTGGTCTAGGATGACACTCCCTGCCAACTGCCATCTCCTGACCTAGTAAGGCTTGGCTTTTTGCTCTGGAGTTCAGGCGGACTCGGGGACTAGGCCAGTGCCTTCCCCATAGGAAAGGAGAGGCGACAGGAACCCTGTACAGCGCCCGTGCACTGGGTGGGGAGCTGTGGGGGACTATACACTCTTCTTCCCCGACACACCCCCTGCCACCCCCAACGCTCCACCTCTTGGAGGAAGATGGCATCTGGCTGCCCTTTCTTCCAGGGAGCTGTATCTGCGAGTTCTGGGTATGGCGCCTGGTGGCATGCCCACGTCTGCTTAGGGACAGGTGGCCTTGGAGATGCTGTCCCCTTGGGACAGGAGGCACACAGAACAGGCCTGCATTCTGCCCAGACTCCTTCCTCCGAGTGGAGTATGCGCGTCTGCCCTAGCCGTCCTCTCGTGTCTTCCTAAAGCCAGGCTTTCGTCTCTACAAACAGGGAGCGGGTGACACTTGTCTTGCCACCGTCCTGCTGTTCTTCCCAAGGCAGACTCTCCTGATTTGCGACTGTTTCCCGACAACAAGGCCAACGGCTCCTTTTCTTCTCACGGGGAGGCGTTCTGCTCCTTCCCCAGACTTGCTCCCGGGAAGCACGGTGACAGCCGTGTCCTTATCCTTAAGGCCCTTTCCAGATGTGCATCCACGCTTCTCTCGCAGGCAGTGGGGTTGCTAGGGCCAAGAGAATTTCGCTCCATGCGGGTTTCTTCCACCGTGCTGCGCAGACTAGCTCATGGAAGCAGTAGCAGCATCCCACAAAGCGACTCAGATTACCCAACGAATGCTGGGCTTCCCAAGAGGAGGAGCCTGGTCAAAGAGGCTTTCCCTGTAGGGTGGTTTCTCCCAACTTGAGACTTGGCCTAGGAAAGCAGGAGCAGCAGCCCGCAGAACCGACTCTGATTTCTAAGCAAACGGAGAGGGTGACACTTGTCTTGCCACCTGCCCGCTATTGTTGCAATGCATGCTCTCCTGTTTCATACCCTTCGTTAAGACTGTTTCTACAGGCACAATCACGCTTCTCTCTCAAGTAGAGGGGATGCCCGGGACAAGAGGATTTCGCTCCATGCGGGTTTCTTACACCGTGCTTCAGAGACTATGTTCAGGCAAGCGGCCTCTGAATCGCACAGAACCGACTCTGTTTTCCCCAAGAATGCTGTGCATTCCTAGAGGGAATGCCCAGGCAAAGAGGCTTTCGCTCTATGCGGAATTCTGCCACCGTGCTGCCAATACTAGGCTCAAGCAAGCAGCAACAGCAGCCCAGAAAACCGACTCATTTTTCCCAGTGACTGCTATGCTTTCGCAGAGGTTTTCAGCTTGGCCTGAACCGCACTTCGCTGCTGCTTCTTCAGCAAGTCTTTGGGCGTTCACTCTGTCGCGTCAGGGAAGGAGATCTGTGGGAGAGCTGGTGCCTCTTGGGCTTCGCTCTCCCAGGCTCCATGGTCGCACCCTGGGTTCACCGTGCCAGGCTGAACTTCGCAGACACAGCCACCACCCTGCAGCAACATGCGTGGTCTAGGATGACACTCCCTGCCAACGGCCATCTCCTGGCCTAGTAAGGCTTGGCTTTTTGCTCTGGAGTTCAGGCGGACTCGGGGACTAGGCCAGTGCCTTCCCCATAGGAAAGGAGAGGCGACAGGAACCCTGCACAGCGCCCGTGCACTGGGATGGGGTGCTGTGGGGGACTATACGCCATTCTTCCCCGACACACCCCCTGCCACCCCCAACGCTGCCACCTCTTGGAGGAAGATGGCATCTGGCTGCCTTTTCTTCCAGGGAGCTGTAATTGCGAGTTCTGGGTATGGCGCCTGGTGGCAAGCCCACGTCGGCCCTCGGGACAGTTGGCCTTGGAGATGCTGTCCCCTTGGGACAGGAGGCACACAGAACAGGCCTGCATTCTGCCCAGACTCCTTCCTCAGAGTGGAGTATGCGCGCCTGCTCTAGCCGTCCCCTCGTGTCTTCCTAGAGCCAGGCTTTCGTCTCTATGAACAGGGAGCGGGTGACATTTGTCTTGCCACCATCCGCTGTTCTTCCCAGGGCAGGTTCTTCTGCTTTGCGACTGTTTCCCTACAACAAGGCCAACGGCTCCTTCTCTTCTCACGGGGATGCGTTCTGCTCCTTCCCCAGACTTGCTCCCGGGGAGCACGGTGACAGCCGTGTCCCTATCCTTAAGGCCCTTTCCGGATGTGCATCCACGCTTCTCTCGCAGGCAGTGGGGTTGCTAGGGCCAAGAGAATTTCGCTCCATGCGGGTTTCTTCCACCGTGCTGCGCAGACTAGCTCAGGCAAGCAGCAGCAGCATCCCACAAAGCGACTCAGATTTCCCAACGTATGCTGTGCTTTCCCAGTGCAGGAGCCTGGTCAAAGAGGCTTTCCCTGTAGGTTGGTGTCTCCCACCTTGAGACTTGGCCTAGGAAAGCAGGAGCAGCAGCCCGCAGAACCGACTCTGATTTCTAAGCAAACGGAGAGGGTGACACTTGTCTTGCCACCTGCCCGCTATTGTTGCAATGCATGCTCTCCTGTTTCATACCCTTCGTTAAGACTGTTTCTACAGGCACAATCACGCTTCTCTCTCAAGTAGAGGGGATGCCCGGGACAAGAGGATTTCGCTCCATGCGGGTTTCTTACACCGTGCTTCAGAGACTATGTTCAGGCAAGCGGCCTCTGAATCGCACAGAACCGACTCTGTTTTCCCCAAGAATGCTGTGCATTCCTAGAGGGAATGCCCAGGCAAAGAGGCTTTCGCTCTATGCGGAATTCTGCCACCGTGCTGCCAATACTAGGCTCAAGCAAGCAGCAACAGCAGCCCAGAAAACCGACTCTTTTTCCCAGTGACTGCTATGCTTTCGCAGAGGTTTTCAGCTTGGCCTGAACCGCACTTCGCTGCTGCTTCCTCAGCAAGTCTTTGGGCGTTCACTCTGTCGCGTCAGGGAAGGAGATCTGTGGGAGAGCTGGTGCCTCTTGGGCTTCGCTCTCCCAGGCTCCATGGTCGCACCCTGGGTTCACCGTGCCAGGCTGAACTTCGCAGACACAGCCACCACCCTGCAGCAACATGCGTGGTCTAGGATGACACTCCCTGCCAACGGCCATCTCCTGGCCTAGTAAGGCTTGGCTTTTTGCTCTGGAGTTCAGGCGGACTCGGGGACTAGGCCAGTGCCTTCCCCATAGGAACGGAGAGGCGACAGGAACCCTGCACAGCGCCCGTGCACTGCGATGGGGAGCTGTTGGGGACTATACCCTCTTCTTCCCCGACACACCCCCTGCCACCCCCAACGCTGCCACCTCTTGGAGGAAGATGGCATCAGGCTGCCCTTTCTTCCAGGGAGCTGGATGTGCAAGTTCCGGGTATGGCGCCTGGTGGCAAGCCCACGTCTGCCCTAGGGACAGTTGGCCTTGGAGATGCTGTCCCCTTGGGACAGGAGGCACACAGAACAGGCCTGCATTCTGCCCATACTCCTTCCTCAGAGTGGAGTATGCGCGCCTGCTCTAGCCGTCCCCTCGTGTCTTCCTAAAGCCAGGCTTTCGTCTCTATGAACAGGGAGCGGGTGACACTTGTCTTGCCACCATCCCGCTGTTCTTCCCAGGGCAGGCTCTTCTGCTTTGCGACTGTTTCCCTACAACAAGGCCAACGGCTCCTTCTCTTCTCACGGGGAGGCGTTCAGCTCCTTCCCCAGACTTGCTCCCGGGGAGCACTGTGACAGCCGTGTCCCTATCCTTAAGGCCCTTTCCGGATGTGCATCCACGCTTCTCTCGCAGGCAGTGGGGATGCTAGGGCCAAGAGAATTTCGCTCCATGCGGGTTTCTTCCACCGTGCTGCGCAGACTAGCTCAGGCAAGCAGCAGCAGCATCCCACAAAGCGACTCAGATTTCCCAACGAATGCTGTGCTTTCCCAGTGCAGGAGCCTGGTCAAAGAGGCTTTCCCTGTAGGTTGGTGTCTCCCACCTTGAGACTTGGCCTAGGCAAGCAGGAGCAGCAGCCCGCAGAACCGACTCTGATTTCTGAGCAAACGGAGAGGGTGACACTGTCTTGCCACCTGCCCGCTACTATTGCAATGCATGCTCTCCTGTTTCATGACCTTTCATTAAGACTGTTTCTACAGGCACAACCACGCTTCTCTCTCAAGTAGAGGGGATGCCCGAGACAAGAGGATTTCGCTCCATGCTGGTTTCTTACACCGTGCTTCAGAGACTATGTTCAGGCAAGCGGCCTCTGAATCGCACAGTAGCGACTCTGTTTTCTCCAAAAATTCTGTGCTTTCCTAGAGGGAATGCGCAGGCAAAGAGGCTTTCGCTCTATGCGGGATTCTGCCACCGTGCTGCCAATACTAGGCTCAAGCAAGCAGCAAGAGCAGCCCAGGGAACCGACTCTATTTTCCCAGCGACTGCTATGCTTTCTCAGAGGTTTTCAGCTTGGCCTGAACCGCACTTCGCTGCTGCTTCCTCAGCAAGGCTTTGGGCGTTTGCTCTGTCGCGTCAGGGAAGGAGATCTGTGGGAGAGCTGGTGCCTCTTGGGCTTTGCTCTCCCAGGCTCCATGTTCGCACCCTGGGTTCACCGTGCCAGGCTGAACTTCGCAGACACAGCCACCACCCTAAAGCAGCGTGCGTGGTCTAGGATGACACTCCCTGCCAACTGCCATCTCCTGACCTAGTAAGGCTTGGCTTTTTGCTCTGGAGTTCAGGCGGACTTAGGGACTAGGCCAGTGCCTTCCCCATAGGAAAGGAGAGGCGACAGGAACCCTGCACAGCGCCCGTGCACTGGGATGGGGAGCTGTGGGGGACTATACCCTCTTCTTCCCCGACACACCCCCTGCCACCCCCAACGCTGCCACCTCTTGGAGGAAGATGGCATCTGGCTGCCCTTTCTTCCAGGGAGCTGTATCTGCGAGTTCTGGGTATGGCGCCTGGTGGCAAGCCCACGTCTGCTTAGGGACAGGTGGCCTTGGAGATGCTGTCCCCTTTGGACAGGAGGCACACAGAACAGGCCTGCATTCTGCCCAGACTCCTTCCTCCGAGTGGAGTATGCGCGTCTGCCCTAGCCGTCCTCTCGTGTCTTCCTAAAGCCAGGCTTTCGTCTCTACAAACAGGGAGCGGGTGACACTTGTCTTGCCACCATCCCGCTGTTCTTCCCAGGGCAGGCTCTTCTGCTTTGCGACTGTTTCCCTACAACAAGGCCAACGGCTCCTTCTCTTCTCACGGGGAGGCGTTCTGCTCCTTCCCCAGACTTGCTCCCGGGGAGCACGGTGACAGCCGTGTCCCTATCCTTAAGGCCCTTTCCGGATGTGCATCCACGCTTCTCTCGCAGGCAGTGGGGATGTTAGGGCCAAGAGAATTTCGCTCCATGCGAGTTTCTTCCACCGTGCTGCGCAGACTAGCTCAGGGAAGCAGCAGCAGCATCCCACAAAGCGACTCAGATTTCCCAACGAATGCTGTGCTTTCCCAGTGCAGGAGCCTGGTCAAAGAGGCTTTCCCTGTAGGTTGGTGTCTCCCACCTTGAGACTTGACCTAGGCAAGCAGGAGCAGCAGCCCGCAGAACCGACTCTGATTTCTGAGCAAACGGAGAGGGTGACACTTGTCTTGCCACCTGCCCGCTACTATTGCAATGCATGCTCTCCTGTTTCATGACCTTTCCTTAAGACTGTTTCTACAGGCACAACCACGCTTCTCTCTCAAGTAGAGGGGATGCCCGAGACAAGAGGATTTCGCTCCATGCGGGTTTCTTACACCGTGCTTCAGAGACTATGTTCAGGCAAGCGGCCTCTGAATCGCACAGGACCGACTCTGTTTCCCCAAGAATGCTGTGCTTTCCTAGAGGGAATGCCCAGGCAAAGAGGCTTTCGCTCTATGCGGGATTCTGCCACCGTGCTGCCAATACTAGGCTCAAGCAAGCAGCAACAGCAGCCCAGGGAACCGACTCTTTTTTCCTAGCGACTGCTATGCTTTCGCAGAGGTTTTCAGCTTGGCCTGAACCGCACTTCGCTGCTGCTTCCTCAGCAAGGCTTTGGGCGTTTGCTCTGTCGCGTCAGGGAAGGAGATCTGTGGGAGAGCTGGTGCCTCTTGGTCTTTGCTCTCCCAGGCTCCATGGTCGCACCCTGGGTTCACCGTGCCAGGCTGAACTTCGCAGACACAGCCACCACCCTAAAGCAGCGTGCGTGGTCTAGGATGACACTCCCTGCCAACTGCCATCTCCTGACCTAGTAAGGCTTGGCTTTTTGCTCTGGAGTTCAGGCGGACTCGGGGACTAGGCCAGTGCCTTCCCCATAGGAAAGGAGAGGCGACAGGAACCCTGTACAGCGCCCGTGCACTGGGTGGGGAGCTGTGGGGGACTATACACTCTTCTTCCCCGACACACCCCCTGCCACCCCCAACGCTCCACCTCTTGGAGGAAGATGGCATCTGGCTGCCCTTTCTTCCAGGGAGCTGTATCTGCGAGTTCTGGGTATGGCGCCTGGTGGCATGCCCACGTCTGCTTAGGGACAGGTGGCCTTGGAGATGCTGTCCCCTTGGGACAGGAGGCACACAGAACAGGCCTGCATTCTGCCCAGACTCCTTCCTCAGAGTGGATATGCGCGCCTGCTCTAGCCGTCCCCTCGTGTCTTCCTAAAGCCAGGCTTTCGTCTCTATGAACAGGGAGCGGGTGACACTTGTCTTGCCACCATCCCGCTGTTCTTCCCAGGGCAGGCTCTTCTGCTTTGCGACTGTTTCCCTACAACAAGGCCAACGGCTCCTTCTCTTCTCACGGGGAGGCGTTCTGCTCCTTCCCCAGACTTGCTCCCGGGGAGCACGGTGACAGCCGTGTCCCTATCCTTAAGGCCCTTTCCGGATATGCATCCACGCTTCTCTCGCAGGCAGTGGGGATGCTAGGGCCAAGAGAATTTCGCTCCATGCGGGTTTCTTCCACCGTGCTGCGCAGACTAGCTCAGGCAAGCAGCAGCAGCATCCCACAAAGCGACTCAGATTTCCCAACGAATGCTGTGCTTTCCCAGTGCAGGAGCCTGGTCAAAGAGGCTTTCCCTGTAGGTTGGTGTCTCCCACCTTGAGACTTGGCCTAGGCAAGCAGGAGCAGCAGCCCGCAGAACCGACTCTGATTTCTGAGCAAACGGAGAGGGTGACACTTGTCTTGCCACCTGCCCGCTACTATTGCAATGCATGCTCTCCTGTTTCATGACCTTTCATTAAGACTGTTTCTACAGACACAACCACGCTTCTCTCTCAAGTAGAGGGGATGCCCGAGACAAGAGGATTTCGCTCCATGCGGGTTTCTTACACCGTGCTTCAGAGACTATGTTCAGGCAAGCGGCCTCTGAATCGCACAGTACCGACTCTGTTTTCCCCAAGAATGCTGTGCTTTCCTAGAGAGAATGCCCAGGTAAAGAGGCTTTTGCTCTATGCGGGATTCTGCCACCGTGCTGCCAATACTAGGCTCAAGCAAGCAGCAACAGCAGCCCAGGGAACCGACTCTTTTTTCCCAGCGACTGCTATGCTTTCCTAGAGGTTTTCAGCTTGGCCTGAACCGCACTTCGCTGCTGCTTCTTCAGCAAGGCTTTGGGCGTTTGCTCTGTCGCGTCAGGGAAGGAGATCTGTGGGAGAGCTGGTGCCTCTTGGGCTTTGCTCTCCCAGTCTCCATGGTAGCACCCTGGGTTCACCATGCCAGGCTGAACTTCGCAGACACAGCCACCACCCTGCAGCAGCGTGCGTGGTCTAGGATGACACTCCCTGCCAACTGCCAACTCCTGGCGTAGTAAGGTTTGGCTTTTTGCTCTGGAGTTCGGGCGGACTCGGGGACTAGGCCAGTGCCTTCCCCATAGGAAAGGAGAGGCAACAGGAACCCTGCACAGCGCCCGTGCACTGCGATGGGGAGCTGTTGGGGACTATAACCTCTTCTTCCCCGACACACCCCCTGCCACCCCCAATGCTGCCACCTCTTGGAGGAAGATGGCATCAGGCTGCCCTTTCTTCCAGGGAGCTGGATGTGCAAGTTCCGGGTATGGCGCCTGGTGGCAAGCCCACGTCTGCCCTAGGGACAGTTGGCCTTGGAGATGCTGTCCCCTTGGGACAGGAGGCACACAGAACAGGCCTGCATTCTGCCCAGACTCCTTCCTCAGAGTGGAGTACGCCCGCATGCTCTAGCCGTCCCCTCGTGTCTTCCTAAAGCCAGGCTTTCGTCTCTATGAACAGGGAGCGGGTGACACTTGTCTTGCCACCATCCCGCTGTTCTTCCCAGGGCAGGCTCTTCTGCTTTGCGACTGTTTCCCGACAAAAAGGCCAACGGCTCCTTCTCTTCTCACGGGGAGGCGTTCTGCTCCTTCCCCAGACTTGCTCCCGGGGAGCACGGTGACAGCCGTGTCCCTATCCTTAAGGCCCTTTCCGGATGTGCATCCACGCTTCTCTCGCAGGCAGTGGGGTTGCTAGGGCCAAGAGAATTTCGCTCCATGCGGGTTTCTTCCACCGTGCTGCGCAGACTAGCTCAGGCAAGCAGCAGCAGCATCCCACAAAGTGACTCAGATTTCCCAACGAATGCTGTGCTTTCCCAGTGCAGGAGCCTGGTCAAAGAGGCTTTCCCTGTAGGTTGGTGTCTCCCACCTTGAGACTTGGCCTAGGCAAGCAGGAGCAGCAGCCCGCAGAACCGACTCTGATTTCTGAGCAAACGGAGAGGGTGACACTTGTCTTGCCACCTGCCCGCTACTATTGCAATGCATGCTCTCCTGTTTCATGACCTTTCATTAAGACTGTTTCTACAGGCACAACCACGCTTCTCTCTCAAGTAGAGGGGATGCCCGAGACAAGAGGATTTCGCTCCATGCGGGTTTCTTACACCGTGCTTCAGAGACTATGTTCAGGCAAGCGGCCTCTGAATCGCACAGTAGCGACTCTGTTTTCCCCAAGAATGCTGTGCTTTCCTAGAGGGAATGCCCAGGCAAAGAGGCTTACGCTCTATGCGGAATTCTGCCCCCGTGCTGCCAATACTAGGCTCAAGCAAGCAGCAACAGCAGCCCAGGGAACCGACTCTTTTTTCCCAGCGACTGCTATGCTTTCGCAGAGGTTTTCAGCTTGGCCTGAACGGCACTTCGCTGCTGCTTCCTCAGCAAGGCTTTGGGCGTTTGCTCTGTCGCGTCAGGGAAGGAGATCTGTGGGAGAGCTGGTGCCTCTTGGGCTTTGCTCTCCCAGGCTCCATGGTCGCACCCTGGGTTCACCGTGCCAGGCTGAACTTCGCAGACACAGCCACCACCCTAAAGCAGCGTGCGTGGTCTAGGATGACACTCCCTGCCAACTGCCATCTCCTGACCTAGTAACGCTTGGGTTTTTGCTCTGGAGTTCAGGCGGACTCGGGGACTAGGCCAGTACCTTCCCCATAGGAAAGGAGAGGCGACAGGAACCCTGCACAGCGCCGTGCACTGGGTGGGGAGCTGTGGGGGACTATACCCTCTTCTTCCCCGACACACCCCCTGCCACCCCCAACGCTGCCACCTCTTGGAGGAAGATGGCATCTGGCTGCCCTTTCTTCCAGGGAGCTGTATCTGCGAGTTCTGGGTATGGCGCCTGGTGGCAAGCCCACGTCTGCTTAGGGACAGGTGGCCTTGGAGATGCTGTCCCCTTGGGACAGGAGGCACACAGAACAGGCCTGCATTCTGCCCAGACTCCTTCCTCAGAGTGGAGTATGCGCGTCTGCCCTAGCCGTCCTCTCGTGTCTTCCTAAAGCCAGGCTTTCGTCTCTACAAACAGGGAGCGGGTGACACTTGTCTTGCCACCGTCCTGCTGTTCTTCCCAAGGCAGACTCTCCTGATTTGCGACTGTTTCCCGACAACAAGGCCAACGGCTCCTTCTCTTCTCACGGGGAGGCGTTCTGCTCCTTCCCCAGACTTGCTCCCGGGAAGCACGGTGACAGCCGTGTCCCTATCCTTAAGGCCCTTTCCAGATGTGCATCCACGCTTCTCTCGTAGCAGTGGGGATGCTAGGGCCAAGAGAATTTCGCTCCATGCGGGTTTCTTCCACCGTGCTGCGCAGACTAACTCAGGGAAGCAGTAGCAGCATCCCACAAAGCGACTCAGATTTCCCAACGAATGCTGGGCTTTCCAAGAGGAGGATCCTGGTCAAAGAGGCTTTCCCTGTAGGGTGGTTTCTCCCAACTTGAGACTTGGCCTAGGCAAGCAGGAGCAGCAGCCCGCAGAACCGACTCTGATTTCTAAGCAAACGGAGAGGGTGACACTTGTCTTGCCACCTGCCCGCTATTGTTGCAATGCATGCTCTCCTGTTTCATACCCTTCGTTAAGACTGTTTCTACAGGCACAATCACGCTTCTCTCTCAAGTAGAGGGGATGCCCGGGACAAGAGGATTTCGCTCCATGCGGGTTTCTTACACCGTGCTTCAGAGACTATGTTCAGGCAAGCGGCCTCTGAATCGCACAGAACCGACTCTGTTTTCCCCAAGAATGCTGTGCATTCCTAGAGGGAATGCCCAGGCAAAGAGGCTTTCGCTCTATGCGGAATTCTGCCACCGTGCTGCCAATACTAGGCTCAAGCAAGCAACAACAGCAGCCCAGAAAACCAACTCTTTTTTCCCAGTGACTGCTATGCTTTCGCAGAGGTTTTCAGCTTGGCCTGAACCGCACTTCGCTGCTGCTTCCTCAGCAAGTCTTTGGGCGTTCACTCTGTCGCGTCAGGGAAGGAGATCTGTGGGAGAGCTGGTGCCTCTTGGGCTTCGCTCTCCCAGGCTCCATGGTCGCACCCTGGGTTCACGTGCCAGGCTGAACTTCGCAGACACAGCCACCACCCTGAAGCAACATGCGTGGTCTAGGATGACACTCCCTGCCAACGGCCATCTCCTGGCCTAGTAAGGCTTGGCTTTTTGCTCTGGAGTTCAGGCGGACTCGGGGACTAGGCCAGTGCCTTCCCCATAGGAAAGGAGAGGCGACAGGAACCCTGCACAGCGCCCGTGCACTGCGATGGGGAGCTGTTGGGGACTATACCCTCTTCTTCCCCGACACACCCCCTGCCACCCCCAACGCTGCCACCTCTTGGAGGAAGATGGCATCTGGCTGCCCTTTCTTCCAGGGAGCTGTAATTGCGAGTTCTGGGTATGGCGCCTGGTGGCAAGCCCACGTCTGCCCTAGGGACAGTTGGCCTTGGAGATGCTGTCCCCTTGGGACAGGAGGCACACAGAACAGGCCTGCATTCTGCCCAGACTCCTTCCTCAGAGTGTAGTATGCGCGTCACCCCTAGCCGTCCCCTAGTGTCTTCCTAAAGCCAGGCTTTCGTCTCTATGAACAGGGAGCGGTGACACTTGTCTTGCCACCATCCCGCTGTTCTTCCCAGGGCAGGCTCTTCTGCTTTGCGACTGTTTCCCTACAACAAGGCCAACGGCTCCTTCTCTTCTCACGGGGAGGCGTTCTGCTCCTTCCCCAGACTTGCTCCCGGGGAGCACGGTGACAGCCGTGTCCCTATCCTTAAGGCCCTTTCCAGATGTGCATCCACGCTACTCTCGCAGGCAGTGAGGATGCTAGGGCCAAGAGAATTTCGCTCCATGCGGGTTTCTTCCACCGTGCTGCGCAGACTAGCTCAGGCAAGCAGCAGCAGCATCCCACAAAGCGACTCAGATTTCCCAACGAATGCTGTGCTTTCCCAGTGCAGGAGCCTGGTCAAAGAGGCTTTCCCTGTAGGTTGGTGTCTCCCACCTTGAGACTTGGCCTAGGCAAGCAGGAGCAGCAGCCCGCAGAACCGACTCTGATTTCTGAGCAAACGGAGAGGGTGACACTTGTCTTGCCACCTGCCCGCTACTATTGCAATGCATGCTCTCCTGTTTCATGACCTTTCATTAAGACTGTTTCTACAGGCACAACCACGCTTCTCTCTCAAGTAGAGGGGATCCCCGAGACAAGAGGATTTCGCTCCATGCTGGTTTCTTACACCGTGCTTCAGAGACTATGTTCAGGCAAGCGGCCTCTGAATCGCACAGGACCGACTCTGTTTCCCCAAGAATGCTGTGCTTTCCTAGAGGGAATGCCCAGGCAAAGAGGCTTTCGCTCTATGCGGGATTCTGCCACCGTGCTGCCAATACTAGGCTCAAGCAAGCAGCAACAGCAGCCCAGGGAACCGACTCTTTTTTCCCAGCGACTGCTATGCTTTCGCAGAGGTTTTCAGCTTGGCCTGAACCGCACTTCGCTGCTGCTTCCTCAGCAAGGCTTTGGGCGTTTGCTCTGTCGCGTCAGGGTAGGAGATCTGTGGGAGAGCTGGTGCCTCTTGGGCTTTGCTCTCCCAGGCTCCATGTTCGCACCCTGGGTTCACCGTGCCAGGCTGAACTTCGCAGACACAGCCACCACCCTAAAGCAGCGTGCGTGGTCTAGGATGACACTCCCTGCCAACTGCCATCTCCTGACCTAGTAAGGCTTGGCTTTTTGGTCTGGAGTTCAGGCGGACTCGGGGACTAGGCCAGTGCCTTCCCCATAGGAAAGGAGAGGCGACAGGAACCCTGTACAGCGCCCGTGCACTGGGTGGGGAGCTGTGGGGGACTACACCCTCTTCTTCCCCGACACACCCCCTGCCACCCCCAACGCTGCCACCTCTTGGAGGAAGATGGCATCTGGCTGCCCTTTCTTCCAGGGAGCTGTATCTGCGAGTTCTGGGTATGGCGCCTGGTGGCAAGCCCACGTCTTCTTAGGGACATGTGGCCTTGGAAATGCTGTCCCCTTGGGACAGGAGGCACACAGAACAGGCCTGCATTCTGCCCAGACTCCTTCCTCCGAGTGGAGTATGCGCGTCTGCCCTAGTCGTCCTCTCGTGTCTTCCTAAAGCCAGGCTTTCGTCTCTACAAACAGGGAGCGGGTGACACTTGTCTTGCCACCGTCCTACTGTTCTTCCCAAGGCAGACTCTCCTGATTTGCGACTGTTTCCCGACAACAAGGCCAACGGCTCCTTCTCTTCACACGGGGAGGCGTTCTGCTCCTTCCCCAGACTTGCTCCCGGGGAGCACGGTGACAGCCGTGTCCCTATCCTTAAGGCACTTTCCAGATGTGCATCCACGCTTCTCTCGCAGGCAGTGGGGATGCTAGGGCCAAGAGAATTTCGCTCCATGCGGGTTTCTTCCACCGTGCTGCGCAGACTAGCTCAGGGAAGCAGTAGCAGCATCCCACAAAGCGACTCAGATTACCCAACGAATGCTGGGCTTTCCAAGAGGAGGAGCCTGGTCAAAGAGGCTTTCCCTGTAGGGTGGTTTCTCCCAACTTGAGACTTGGCCTAGGAAAGCAGGAGCAGCAGCCCGCAGAACCGACTCTGATTTCTAAGCAAAAGGAGAGGGTGACACTTGTCTTGCCACCTGCCCGCTATTGTTGCAATGCATGCTCTCCTGTTTCATACCCTTCGTTAAGACTGTTTCTACAGGCACAATCACGCTTCTCTCTCAAGTAGAGGGGATGCCCGGGACAAGAGGATTTCGCTCCATGCGGGTTTCTTACACCGTGCTTCAGAGACTATGTTCAGGCAAGCGGCCTCTGAATCGCACAGAACCGACTCTGTTTTCCCCAAGAATGCTGTGCATTCCTAGAGGGAATGCCCAGGCAAAGAGGCTTTCGCTCTATGCGGGATTCTGCCACCGTGCTGCCAATACTAGGCTCAAGCAAGCAGCAACAGCAGCCCAGAAAACCGACTCATTTTTCCCAGTGACTGCTATGCTTTCGCAGAGGTTTTCAGCTTGGCCTGAACCGCACTTCGCTGCTGCTTCCTCAGTAAGTCTTTGGGCGTTCGCTCTGTCGCGTCAGGGAAGGAGATCTGTGGGAGAGCTGGTGCCTCTTGGGCTTCGCTCTCCCAGGCTCCATGGTCGCACCCTGGGTTCACCGTGCCAGGCTGAACTTCGCAGACACAGCCACCACCCTGCAGCAACATGCGTGGTCTAGGATGACACTCCCTGCCAACGGCCATCTCCTGGCCTAGTAAGGCTTGGCTTTTTGCTCTGGAGTTCAGGCGGACTCGGGGACTAGGCCAGTGCCTTCCCCATAGGAACGGAGAGGCGACAGGAACCCTGCACAGCGCCCGTGCACTGCGATGGGGAGCTGTTGGGGACTATACACTCTTCTTCCCCGACACACCCCCTGCCACCCCCAACGCTGCCACCTCTTGGAGGAAGATGGCATCAGGCTGCCCTTTCTTCCAGGGAGCTGGATGTGCAAGTTCCGGGTATGGCGCCTGGTGGCAAGCCCACGTCTGCCCTAGGGACAGTTGGCCTTGGAGATGCTGTCCCCTTGGGACAGGAGGCACACAGAACAGGCCTGCATTCTGCCCAGACTCCTTCCTCAGAGTGGAGTATGCGCGCCTGCTCTAGCCGTCCCCTCGTGTCTTCCTAAAGCCAGGCTTTCGTCTCTATGAACAGGGAGCGGGTGACACTTGTCTTGCCACCATCCCGCTGTTCTTCCCAGGGCAGGCTCTTCTGCTTTGCAACTGTTTCCCTACAACAAGGCCAACGGCTCCTTCTCTTCTCACGGGGAGGCGTTCTGCTCCTTCCCCAGACTTGCTCCCGGGGAGCACGGTGACAGCCGTGTCCCTATCCTTAAGGCCCTTTCCGGATGTGCATCCACGCTTCTCTCGCAGGCAGTGGGGATGCTAGGGCCAAGAGAATTTCGCTCCATGCGGGTTTCTTCCACCGTGCTGCGCAGACTAGCTCAGGCAAGCAGCAGCAGCATCCCACAAAGCGACTCAGATTTCCCAACGAATGCTGTGCTTTCCCAGTGCAGGAGCCTGGTCAAAGAGGCTTTCCCTGTAGGTTGGTGTCTCCCACCTTGAGACTTGGCCTAGGCAAGCAGGAGCAGCAGCCTGCAGAACCGACTCTGATTTCTGAGCAAACGGAGAGGGTGACACTTGTCTTGCCACCTGCCCGCTACTATTGCAATGCATGCTCTCCTGTTTCATGACCTTTCATTAAGACTGTTTCTACAGGCACAACCACGCTTCTCTCTCAAGTAGAGGGGATGCCCGAGAAAAGAGGATTTCGCTCCATGCGGGTTTCTTACACCGTGCTTCAGAGACTATGTTCAGGCAAGCGGCCTCTGAATCGCACAGTAGCGACTCTGTTTCCCCAAGAATGCTGTGCTTTCCTAGAGGGAATGCCCAGGCAAAGAGGCTCTATGCCGGATTCTGCCACCGTGCTGCCAATACTAGGCTCAAGCAAGCAGCAACAGCAGCCCAGGGAACCGACTCTTTTTTCCCAGCGACTGCTATGCTTTCGCAGAGGTTTTCAGCTTGGCCTGAACCGCACTTCGCTGCTGCTTCCTCAGCAAGGCTTTGGGCGTTTGCTCTGTCGCGTCAGGGAAGGAGATCTGTGGGAGAGCTGGTGCCTCTTGGGCTTTGCTCTCCCAGGCTCCATGTTCGCACCCTGGGTTCACCGTGCCAGGCTGAACTTCGCAGACACAGCCACCACCCTAAAGCAGCGTGCGTGGTCTAGGATACACTCCCTGCCAATGCCATCTCCTGACCTAGTAAGGCTTGGCTTTTTGCTCTGGAGTTCAGGCGGACTCAGGGACTAGGCCAGTGCCTTCCCCATAGGAAAGGAGAGGCGACAGCAACCCTGCACAGCGCCCGTGCACTGGGATGGGGAGCTGTGGGGGACTATACCCTCTTCTTCCCCGACACACCCCCTGCCACCCCCAACGCTGCCACCTCTTGGAGGAAGATGGCATCTGGCTGCCCTTTCTTCCAGGGAGCTGTATCTGCGAGTTCTGGGTATGGCGCCTGGTGGCAAGCCCACGTCTGCTTAGGGACAGGTGGCCTTGGAGATGCTGTCCCCTTGGGACAGGAGGCACACAGAACAGGCCTGCATTCTGCCCAGACTCCTTCCTCCGAGTGGAGTATGCGCGTCTGCCCTAGCCGTCCTCTCGTGTCTTCCTAAAGCCAGGCTTTCGTCTCTACAAACAGGGAGCGGGTGACACTTGTCTTGCCACCGTCCTGCTGTTCTTCCCAAGGCAGACTCTCCTGATTTGCGACTGTTTCCCGACAACAAGGCCAACGGCTCCTTCTCTTCTCACGGGGAGGCGTTCTGCTCCTTCCCCAGACTTGCTCCCGGGAAGCACGGTGACAGCCGTGTCCTTATCCTTAAGGCCCTTTCCAGATGTGCATCCACGCTTCTCTCGCAGGCAGTGGGGATGCTAGGGCCAAGAGAATTTCGCTCCATGCGGGTTTCTTCCACCGTGCTGTGCAGACTAGCTCATGGAAGCAGTAGCAGCATCCCACAAAGCGACTCAGATTACCCAACGAATGCTGGGCTTTCCAAGAGGAGGAGCCTGGTCAAAGAGGCTTTCCCTGTAGGGTGGTTTCTCCCAACTTGAGACTTGGCCTAGGAAAGCAGGAGCAGCAGCCCGCAGAACCGACTCTGATTTCTAAGCAAACGGAGAGGGTGACACTTGTCTTGCCACCTGCCCGCTATTGTTGCAATGCATGCTCTCCCGTTTCATACCCTTCGTTAAGACTGTTTCTACAGGCACAATCACGCTTCTCTCTCAAGTAGAGGGGATGCCCGGGACAAGAGGATTTCGCTCCATGCGGGTTTCTTACACCGTGCTTCAGAGACTATGTTCAGGCAAGCGGCCTCTGAATCGCACAGAACCGACTCTGTTTTCCCCAAGAATGCTGTGCATTCCTAGAGGGAATGCCCAGGCAAAGAGGCTTTCGCTCTATGCGGAATTCTGCCACCGTGCTGCCAATACTAGGCTCAAGCAAGCAGCAACAGCAGCCCAGAAAACCGACTCTTTTTTCCCAGTGACTGCTATGCTTTCGCAGAGGTTTTCAGCTTGGCCTGAACCGCACTTCGCTGCTGCTTCCTCAGCAAGTCTTTGGGCGTTCACTCTGTCGCGTCAGGGAAGGAGATCTGTGGGAGAGCTGGTGCCTCTTGGGCTTCGCTCTCCCAGGCTCCATGGTCGCACCCTGGGTTCACCGTGCCAGGCTGAACTTCGCAGACACAGCCACCACCCTGCAGCAACATGCGTGGTCTAGGATGACACTCCCTGCCAACGGCCATCTCCTGGCCTAGTAAGGCTTGGCTTTTTGCTCTGGAGTTCAGGCGGACTCGGGGACTAGGCCAGTGCCTTCCCCATAGGAACGGAGAGGCGACAGGAACCCTGCACAGCGCCCGTGCACTGCGATGGGGAACTGTTGGGGACTATACCCTCTTCTTCCCCGACACACCCCCTGCCACCCCCAACGCTGCCACCTCTAGGAGGAAGATGGCATCAGGCTGCCCTTTCTTCCAGGGAGCTGGATGTTCAAGTTCCGGGTATGGCGCCTGGTGGCAAGCCCACGTCTGCCCTAGGGACAGTTGGCCTTGGAGATGCTGTCCCCTTGGGACAGGAGGCACACAGAACAGGCCTGCATTCTGCCCAGACTCCTTCCTCAGAGTGGAGTATGCGCGCCTGCTCTAGCCGTCCCCTCGTGTCTTCCTAAAGCCAGGCTTTCGTCTCTATGAACAGGGAGCGGGTGACACTTGTCTTGCCACCATCCCGCTGTTCTTCCCAGGGCAGGCTCTTCTGCTTTGCGACTGTTTCCCTACAACAAGGCCAACGGCTCCTTCTCTTCTCACGGGGAGGCGTTCAGCTCCTTCCCCAGACTTGCTCCCGGGGAGCACGGTGACAGCCGTGTCCCTATCCTTAAGGCCCTTTCCGGATGTGCATCCACGCTTCTCTCGCAGGCAGTGGGGATGCTAGGGCCAAGAGAATTTCGCTCCATGCGGGTTTCTTCCACCGTGCTGCGCAGACTAGCTCAGGCAAGCAGCAGCAGCATCCCACAAAGCGACTCAGATTTCCCAACGAATGCTGTGCTTTCCCAGTGCAGGAGCCTGGTCAAAGAGGCTTTCCCTGTAGGTTGGTGTCTCCCACCTTGAGACTTGGCCTAGGCAAGCAGGAGCAGCAGCCCGCAGAACCGACTCTGATTTCTGAGCAAACGGAGAGGGTGACACTGTCTTGCCACCTGCCCGCTACTATTGCAATGCATGCTCTCCTGTTTCATGACCTTTCATTAAGACTGTTTCTACAGGCACAACCACGCTTCTCTCTCAAGTAGAGGGGATGCCCGAGACAAGAGGATTTCGCTCCATGCTGGTTTCTTACACCGTGCTTCAGAGACTATGTTCAGGCAAGCGGCCTCTGAATCGCACAGTAGCGACTCTGTTTTCTCCAAAAATTCTGTGCTTTCCTAGAGGGAATGCGCAGGCAAAGAGGCTTTCGCTCTATGCGGGATTCTGCCACCGTGCTGCCAATACTAGGCTCAAGCAAGCAGCAAGAGCAGCCCAGGGAACCGACTCTATTTTCCCAGCGACTGCTATGCTTTCTCAGAGGTTTTCAGCTTGGCCTGAACCGCACTTCGCTGCTGCTTCCTCAGCAAGGCTTTGGGCGTTTGCTCTGTCGCGTCAGGGAAGGAGATCTGTGGGAGAGCTGGTGCCTCTTGGGCTTTGCTCTCCCAGGCTCCATGTTCGCACCCTGGGTTCACCGTGCCAGGCTGAACTTCGCAGACACAGCCACCACCCTAAAGCAGCGTGCGTGGTCTAGGATGACACTCCCTGCCAACTGCCATCTCCTGACCTAGTAAGGCTTGGCTTTTTGCTCTGGAGTTCAGGCGGACTTAGGGACTAGGCCAGTGCCTTCCCCATAGGAAAGGAGAGGCGACAGGAACCCTGCACAGCGCCCGTGCACTGGGATGGGGAGCTGTGGGGGACTATACCCTCTTCTTCCCCGACACACCCCCTGCCACCCCCAACGCTGCCACCTCTTGGAGGAAGATGGCATCTGGCTGCCCTTTCTTCCAGGGAGCTGTATCTGCGAGTTCTGGGTATGGCGCCTGGTGGCAAGCCCACGTCTGCTTAGGGACAGGTGGCCTTGGAGATGCTGTCCCCTTTGGACAGGAGGCACACAGAACAGGCCTGCATTCTGCCCAGACTCCTTCCTCCGAGTGGAGTATGCGCGTCTGCCCTAGCCGTCCTCTCGTGTCTTCCTAAAGCCAGGCTTTCGTCTCTACAAACAGGGAGCGGGTGACACTTGTCTTGCCACCGTCCTGCTGTTCTTCCCAAGGCAGACTCTCCTGATTTGCGACTGTTTCCCGACAACAAGGCCAACGGCTCCTTCTCTTCTCACGGGGAGGCGTTCTGCTCCTTCCCCAGACTTGCTCCCGGGGAGCATGGTGACAGCCGTGTCCCTATCCTTAAGGACCTTTCCAGATGTGCATCCACGCTTCTCTCGTAGGCAGTGGGGATGCTAGGGCCAAGAGAATTTCGCTCCATGCGGGTTTCTTCCACCGTGCTGCGCAGACTAGCTCAGGGAAGCAGTAGCAGCATCCCACAAAGCGACTCAGATTACCCAACGAATGCTGGGCTTTCCAAGAGGAGGAGCCTGGTCAAAGAGGCTTTCCCTGTAGGGTGGTTTCTCCCAACTTGAGACTTGGCCTAGGCAAGCAGGAGCAGCAGCCCGCAGAGCCGACTCTGATTTCTAAGCAAACGGAGAGGGTGACACTTGTCTTGCCACCTGCCCGCTATTGTTGCAATGCATGCTCTCCTGTTTCATACCCTTCGTTAAGACTGTTTCTACAGGCACAATCACGCTTCTCTCTCAAGTAGAGGGGATGCCCGGGACAAGAGGATTTCGCTCCATGCGGGTTTCTTACACCGTGCTTCAGAGACTATGTTCAGGCAAGCGGCCTCTGAATCGCACAGAACCGACTCTGTTTTCCCCAAGAATGCTGTGCATTCCTAGAGGGAAGGCCCAGGCAAAGAGGCTTTCGCTCTATGCGGAATTCTGCCACCGTGCTGCCAATACTAGGCTCAAGCAAGCAGCAACAGCAGCCCAGAGAACAGACTCTTTTTTCCCAGTGACTGCTATGCTTTCGCAGAGGTTTTCAGCTTGGCCTGAACCGCACTTCGCTGCTGCTTCCTCAGCAAGGCTTTGGGCGTTCACTCTGTCGCGTCAGGGAAGGAGATCTGTGGGAGAGCTGGTGCCTCTTGGGCTTCGCTCTCCCAGGCTCCATGGTCGCACCCTGGGTTCACCGTGCCAGGCTGAACTTCGCAGACACAGCCACCACCCTGCAGCAACATGCGTGGTCTAGGATGACACTCCCTGCCAACGGCCATCTCCTGGCCTAGTAAGGCTTGGCTTTTTGCTCTGGAGTTCAGGCGGACTCGGGGACTAGGCCAGTGCCTTCCCCATAGGAACGGAGAGGCGACAGGAACCCTGCACAGCGCCCGTGCACTGCGATGGGGAGCTGTTGGGGACTATACCCTCTTCTTCCCCGACACACCCCCTGCCACCCCCAACGCTGCCACCTCTTGGAGGAAGATGGCATCAGGCTGCCCTTTCTTCCAGGGAGCTGGATGTGCAAGTTCCGGGTATGGCGCCTGGTGGCAAGCCCACGTCTGCCCTAGGGACAGTTGGCCTTGGAGATGCTGTCCCCTTGGGACAGGAGGCACACAGAACAGGCCTGCATTCTGCCCAGACTCCTTCCTCAGAGTGGAGTATGCGCGCCTGCCCTAGCCGTCCCCTAGTGTCTTCCTAAAGCCAGGCTTTCGTCTCTATGAACAGGGAGCGGTGACACTTGTCTTGCCACCATCCCGCTGTTCTTCCCAGGGCAGGCTCTTCTGCTTTGCGACTGTTTCCCTACAACAAGGCCAACGGCTCCTTCTCTTCTCACGGGGAGGCGTTCTGCTCCTTCCCCAGACTTGCTCCCGGGGAGCACGGTGACAGCCGTGTCCCTATCCTTAAGGCCCTTTCCAGATGTGCATCCACGCTACTCTCGCAGGCAGTGAGGATGCTAGGGCCAAGAGAATTTCGCTCCATGCGGGTTTCTTCCACCGTGCTGCGCAGACTAGCTCAGGCAAGCAGCAGCAGCATCCCACAAAGCGACTCAGATTTCCCAACGAATGCTGTGCTTTCCCAGTGCAGGAGCCTGGTCAAAGAGGCTTTCCCTGTAGGTTGGTGTCTCCCACCTTGAGACTTGGCCTAGGCAAGCAGGAGCAGCAGCCCGCAGAACCGACTCTGATTTCTGAGCAAACGGAGAGGGTGACACTTGTCTTGCCACCTGCCCGCTACTATTGCAATGCATGCTCTCCTGTTTCATGACCTTTCATTAAGACTGTTTCTACAGGCACAACCACGCTTCTCTCTCAAGTAGAGGGGATCCCCGAGACAAGAGGATTTCGCTCCATGCGGGTTTCTTACACCGTGCTTCAGAGACTATGTTCAGGCAAGCGGCCTCTGAATCGCACAGTAGCGACTCTGTTTCCCCAAGAATGCTGTGCTTTCCTAGAGGGAATGCCCAGGCAAAGAGGCTTTCGCTCTATGCGGGATTCTGCCACCGTGCTGCCAATACTAGGCTCAAGCAAGCAGCAACAGCAGCCCAGGGAACCGACTCTTTTTTCCCAGCGACTGCTATGCTTTCGCAGAGGTTTTCAGCTTGGCCTGAACCGCACTTCGCTGCTGCTTCCTCAGCAAGGCTTTAGGCGTTTGCTCTGTCGCGTCAGGGTAGGAGATCTGTGGGAGAGCTGGTGCCTCTTGGGCTTTGCTCTCCCAGGCTCCATGGTCGCACCCTGGGTTCACCGTGCCAGGCTGAACTTCGCAGACACAGCCACCACCCTGCAGCAGCGTGCGTGGTCTAGGATGACACTCCCTGCCAACTGCCATCTCCTGACCTAGTAAGGCTTGGCTTTTTGGTCTGGAGTTCAGGCGGACTCGGGGACTAGGCCAGTGCCTTCCCCATAGGAAAGGAGAGGCGACAGGAACCCTGTACAGCGCCCGTGCACTGGGTGGGGAGCTGTGGGGGACTACACCCTCTTCTTCCCCAACACACCCCCTGCCACCCCCAACGCTGCCACCTCTTGGAGGAAGATGGCATCTGGCTGCCCTTTCTTCCAGGGAGCTGTATCTGCGAGTTCTGGGTATGGCGCCTGGTGGCAAGCCCACGTCTGCTTAGGGACAGGTGGCCTTGGAAATGCTGTCCCCTTGGGACAGGAGGCACACAGAACAGGCCTGCATTCTGCCCAGACTCCTTCCTCCGAGTGGAGTATGCGCGTCTGCCCTAGTCGTCCTCTCGTGTCTTCCTAAAGCCAGGCTTTCGTCTCTACAAACAGGGAGCGGGTGACACTTGTCTTGCCACCGTCCTACTGTTCTTCCCAAGGCAGACTCTCCTGATTTGCGACTGTTTCCCGACAACAAGGCCAACGGCTCCTTCTCTTCACACGGGGAGGCGTTCTGCTCCTTCCCCAGACTTGCTCCCGGGGAGCACGGTGACAGCCGTGTCCCTATCCTTAAGGCACTTTCCACATGTGCATCCACGCTTCTCTCGCAGGCAGTGGGGATGCTAGGGCCAAGAGAATTTCGCTCCATGCGGGTTTCTTCCACCGTGCTGCGCAGACTAGCTCAGGGAAGCAGTAGCAGCATCCCACAAAGCGACTCAGATTACCCAACGAATGCTGGGCTTTCCAAGAGGAGGAGCCTGGTCAAAGAGGCTTTCCCTGTAGGGTGGTTTCTCCCACCTTGAGACTTGGCCTAGGCAAGCAGGAGCAGCAGCCCGCAGAACCGACTCTGATTTCTGAGCAAACGGAGAGGGTGACACTTGTCTTGCCACCTGCCCGCTACTATTGCAATGCAGGCTCTCCTGTTTCATGACCTTTCCTTAAGACTGTTTCTACAGGCACAACCACGCTTCTATCTCAAGTAGAGGGGATGCCCGAGACAAGAGGATTTCGCTCCATGCGGGTTTCTTACACCGTGCTTCAGAGACTATGTTCAGGCAAGCGGCCTCTGAATCGCACAGGACCGACTCTGTTTCCCCAAGAATGCTGTGCTTTCCTAGAGGGAATGCCCAGGCAAAGAGGCTTTCGCTCTATGCGGGATTCTGCCACCGTGCTGCCAATACTAGGCTCAAGCAAGCAGCAACAGCAGCCCAGGGAACCGACTCTTTTTTCCCAGCGACTGCTATGCTTTCGCAGAGGTTTTCAGCTTGGCCTGAACCGCACTTCGCTGCTGCTTCCTCAGCAAGGCTTTGGGCGTTTGCTCTGTCGCGTCAGGGAAGGAGATCTGTGGGAGAGCTGGTGCCTCTTGGTCTTTGCTCTCCCAGCTCCATGGTCGCACCCTGGGTTCACCGTGCCAGGCTGAACTTCGCAGACACAGCCACCACCCTAAAGCAGCGTGCATGGTCTAGGATGACACTCCCTGCCAACTGCCATCTCCTGACCTAGTAGGGCTTGGCTTTTTGCTCTGGAGTTCAGGCGGACTCGGGGACTAGGCCAGTGCCTTCCCCATAGGAAAGGAGAGGCGACAGGAACCCTGTACAGCGCCCGTGCACTGGGTGGGGAGCTGTGGGGGACTATACACTCTTCTTCCCCGACACACCCCCTGCCACCCCCAACGCTCCACCTCTTGGAGGAAGATGGCATCTGGCTGCCCTTTCTTCCAGGGAGCTGTATCTGCGAGTTCTGGGTATGGCGCCTGGTGGCATGCCCACGTCTGCTTAGGGACAGGTGGCCTTGGAGATGCTGTCCCCTTGGGACAGGAGGCACACAGAACAGGCCTGCATTCTGCCCAGACTCCTTCCTCCGTGTGGAGTATGCGTGTCTGCCCTAGCCGTCCTCTCGTGTCTTCCTAAAGCCAGGCTTTCGTCTCTACAAACAGGGAGCGGGTGACACTTGTCTTGCCACCGTCCTGCTGTTCTTCCCAAGGCAGACTCTCCTGATTTGCGACTGTTTCCCGACAACAAGGCCAACGGCTCCTTCTCTTCTCACGGGGAGGCGTTCTGCTCCTTCCCCAGACTTGCTCCCGGGAAGCACGGTGACAGCCGTGTCCTTATCCTTAAGGCCCTTTCCAGATGTGCATCCACGCTTCTCTCGCAGGCAGTGGGGATGCTAGGGCCTAGAGAATTTCGCTCCATGCGGGTTTCTTCCACCGTGCTGCGCAGACTAGCTCATGGAAGCAGTAGCAGCATCCCACAAAGCGACTCAGATTACCCAACGAATGCTGGGCTTTCCAAGAGGAGGAGCCTGGTCAAAGAGGCTTTCCCTATAGGGTGGTTTCTCCCAACTTGAGACTTGGCCTAGGAAAGCAGGAGCAGCAGCCCGCAGAACCGACTCTGATTTCTAAGCAAAAGGAGAGGGTGACACTTGTCTTGCCACCTGCCCGCTATTGTTGCAATGCATGCTCTCCTGTTTCATACCCTTCGTTAAGACTGTTTCTACAGGCACAATCACGCTTCTCTCTCAAGTAGAGGGGATGCCCGGGACAAGAGGATTTCGCTCCATGCGGGTTTCTTACACCGTGCTTCAGAGACTATGTTCAGGCAAGCGGCCTCTGAATCGCACAGAACCGACTCTGTTTTCCCCAAGAATGCTGTGCATTCCTAGAGGGAATGCCCAGGCAAAGAGGCTTTCGCTCTATGCGGAATTCTGCCACCGTGCTGCCAATACTAGGCTCAAGCAAGCAGCAACAGCAGCCCAGAAAACCGACTCATTTTTCCCAGTGACTGCTATGCTTTCGCAGAGGTTTTCAGCTTGGCCTGAACCGCACTTCGCTGCTGCTTCCTCAGTAAGTCTTTGGGCGTTCACTCTGTCGCGTCAGGGAAGGAGATCTGTGGGAGAGCTGGTGCCTCTTGGGCTTCGCTCTCCCAGGCTCCATGGTCGCACCCTGGGTTCACCGTGCCAGGCTGAACTTCGCAGACACAGCCACCACCCTGCAGCAACATGCGTGGTCTAGGATGACACTCCCTGCCAACGGCCATCTCCTGGCCTAGTAAGGCTTGGCTTTTTGCTCTGGAGTTCAGGCGGACTCGGGGACTAGGCCAGTGCCTTCCCCATAGGAACGGAGAGGCGACAGGAACCCTGCACAGCGCCCGTGCACTGCGATGGGGAGCTGTTGGGGACTATACCCTCTTCTTCCCCGACACACCCCCTGCCACCCCCAACGCTGCCACCTCTTGGAGGAAGATGGCATCAGGCTGCCCTTTCTTCCAGGGAGCTGGATGTGCAAGTTCCGGGTATGGCGCCTGGTGGCAAGCCCACGTCTGCCCTAGGGACAGTTGGCCTTGGAGATGCTGTCCCCTTGGGACAGGAGGCACACAGAACAGGCCTGCATTCTGCCCAGACTCCTTCCTCAGAGTGGAGTATGCGCGCCTGCTCTAGCCGTCCCCTCGTGTCTTCCTAAAGCCAGGCTTTCGTCTCTATGAACAGGGAGCGGGTGACACTTGTCTTGCCACCATCCCGCTGTTCTTCCCAGGGCAGGCTCTTCTGCTTTGCGACTGTTTCCCTACAACAAGGCCAACGGCTCCTTCTCTTCTCACGGGGAGGCGTTCTGCTCCTTCCCCAGACTTGCTCCCGGGGAGCACGGTGACAGCCGTGTCCCTATCCTTAAGGCCCTTTCCGGATGTGCATCCACGCTTCTCTCGCAGGCAGTGGGGATGCTAGGGCCAAGAGAATTTCGCTCCATGCGGGTTTCTTCCACCGTGCTGCGCAGACTAGCTCAGGCAAGCAGCAGCAGCATCCCACAAAGCGACTCAGATTTCCCAACGAATGCTGTGCTTTCCCAGTGCAGGAGCCTGGTCAAAGAGGCTTTCCCTGTAGGTTGGTGTCTCCCACCTTGAGACTTGGCCTAGGCAAGCAGGAGCAGCAGCCTGCAGAACCGACTCTGATTTCTGAGCAAACGGAGAGGGTGACACTTGTCTTGCCACCTGCCCGCTACTATTGCAATGCATGCTCTCATGTTTCATGACCTTTCATTAAGACTGTTTCTACAGGCACAACCATGCTTCTCTCTCAAGTAGAGGGGATGCCCGAGAAAAGAGGATTTCGCTCCATGCGGGTTTCTTACACCGTGCTTCAGAGACTATGTTCAGGCAAGCGGCCTCTGAATCGCACAGTAGCGACTCTGTTTCCCCAAGAATGCTGTGCTTTCCTAGAGGGAATGCCCAGGCAAAGAGGCTCTATGCCGGATTCTGCCACCGTGCTGCCAATACTAGGCTCAAGCAAGCAGCAACAGCAGCCCAGGGAACCGACTCTTTTTTCCCAGCGACTGCTATGCTTTCGCAGAGGTTTTCAGCTTGGCCTGAACCGCACTTCGCTGCTGCTTCCTCAGCAAGGCTTTGGGCGTTTGCTCTGTCGCGTCAGGGAAGGAGATCTGTGGGAGAGCTGGTGCCTCTTGGGCTTTGCTCTCCCAGGCTCCATGTTCGCACCCTGGGTTCACCGTGCCAGGCTGAACTTCGCAGACACAGCCACCACCCTAAAGCAGCGTGCGTGGTCTAGGATACACTCCCTGCCAATGCCATCTCCTGACCTAGTAAGGCTTGGCTTTTTGCTCTGGAGTTCAGGCGGACTCAGGGACTAGGCCAGTGCCTTCCCCATAGGAAAGGAGAGGCGACAGCAACCCTGCACAGCGCCCGTGCACTGGGATGGGGAGCTGTGGGGGACTATACCCTCTTCTTCCCCGACACACCCCCTGCCACCCCCAACGCTGCCACCTCTTGGAGGAAGATGGCATCTGGCTGCCCTTTCTTCCAGGGAGCTGTATCTGCGAGTTCTGGGTATGGCGCCTGGTGGCAAGCCCACGTCTGCTTAGGGACAGGTGGCCTTGGAGATGCTGTCCCCTTGGGACAGGAGGCACACAGAACAGGCCTGCATTCTGCCCAGACTCCTTCCTCCGAGTGGAGTATGCGCGTCTGCCCTAGCCGTCCTCTCGTGTCTTCCTAAAGCCAGGCTTTCGTCTCTACAAACAGGGAGCGGGTGACACTTGTCTTGCCACCGTCCTGCTGTTCTTCCCAAGGCAGACTCTCCTGATTTGCGACTGTTTCCCGACAACAAGGCCAACGGCTCCTTCTCTTCTCACGGGGAGGCGTTCTGCTCCTTCCCCAGACTTGCTCCCGGGGAGCATGGTGACAGCCGTGTCCCTATCCTTAAGGCCCTTTCCAGATGTGCATCCACGCTTCTCTCGTAGGCAGTGGGGATGCTAGGGCCAAGAGAATTTCGCTCCATGCGGGTTTCTTCCACCGTGCTGCGCAGACTAGCTCAGGGAAGCAGTAGCAGCATCCCACAAAGCGACTCAGATTACCCAACGAATGCTGGGCTTTCCAAGAGGAGGAGCCTGGTCAAAGAGGCTTTCCCTGTAGGGTGGTTTCTCCCAACTTGAGACTTGGCCTAGGCAAGCAGGAGCAGCAGCCCGCAGAACCGACTCTGATTTCTAAGCAAACGGAGAGGGTGACACTTGTCTTGCCACCTGCCCGCTATTGTTGCAATGCATGCTCTCCTGTTTCATACCCTTCGTTAAGACTGTTTCTACAGGCACAATCACGCTTCTCTCTCAAGTAGAGGGGATGCCCGGGACAAGAGGATTTCGCTCCATGCGGGTTTCTTACACCGTGCTTCAGAGACTATGTTCAGGCAAGCGGCCTCTGAATCGCACAGAACCGACTCTGTTTTCCCCAAGAATGCTGTGCATTCCTAGAGGGAATGCCCAGGCAAAGAGGCTTTCGCTCTATGCGGAATTCTGCCACCGTGCTGCCAATACTAGGCTCAAGCAAGCAGCAACAGCAGCCCAGGGAACCGACTCTTTTTTCCCAGCGACTGCTATGCTTTCGCAGAGGTTTTCAGCTTGGCCTGAACCGCACTTCGCTGCTGCTTCCTCAGCAAGGCTTTGGGCGTTTGCTCTGTCGCGTCAGGGAAGGAGATCTGTGGGAGAGCTGGTGCCTCTTGGTCTTTGCTCTCCCAGCTCCATGGTCGCACCCTGGGTTCACCGTGCCAGGCTGAACTTCGCAGACACAGCCACCACCCTAAAGCAGCGTGCATGGTCTAGGATGACACTCCCTGCCAACTGCCATCTCCTGACCTAGTAAGGCTTGGCTTTTTGCTCTGGAGTTCAGACGGACTCGGGGACTAGGCCAGTGCCTTCCCCATAGGAAAGGAGAGGCGACAGGAACCCTGTACAGCGCCCGTGCACTGGGTGGGGAGCTGTGGGGGACTATACACTCTTCTTCCCCGACACACCCCCTGCCACCCCCAACGCTCCACCTCTTGGAGGAAGATGGCATCTGGCTGCCCTTTCTTCCAGGGAGCTGTATCTGCGAGTTCTGGGTATGGCGCCTGGTGGCATGCCCACGTCTGCTTAGGGACAGGTGGCCTTGGAGATGCTGTCCCCTTGGGACAGGAGGCACACAGAACAGGCCTGCATTCTGCCCAGACTCCTTCCTCCGTGTGGAGTATGCGTGTCTGCCCTAGCCGTCCTCTCGTGTCTTCCTAAAGCCAGGCTTTCGTCTCTACAAACAGGGAGCGGGTGACACTTGTCTTGCCACCGTCCTGCTGTTCTTCCCAAGGCAGACTCTCCTGATTTGCGACTGTTTCCCGACAACAAGGCCAACGGCTCCTTCTCTTCTCACGGGGAGGCGTTCTGCTCCTTCCCCAGACTTGCTCCCGGGAAGCACGGTGACAGCCGTGTCCTTATCCTTAAGGCCCTTTCCAGATGTGCATCCACGCTTCTCTCGCAGGCAGTGGGGATGCTAGGGCCTAGAGAATTTCGCTCCATGCGGGTTTCTTCCACCGTGCTGCGCAGACTAGCTCATGGAAGCAGTAGCAGCATCCCACAAAGCGACTCAGATTACCCAACGAATGCTGGGCTTTCCAAGAGGAGGAGCCTGGTCAAAGAGGCTTTCCCTGTAGGGTGGTTTCTCCCAACTTGAGACTTGGCCTAGGAAAGCAGGAGCAGCAGCCCGCAGAACCGACTCTGATTTCTAAGCAAAAGGAGAGGGTGACACTTGTCTTGCCACCTGCCCGCTATTGTTGCAATGCATGCTCTCCTGTTTCATACCCTTCGTTAAGACTGTTTCTACAGGCACAATCACGCTTCTCTCTCAAGTAGAGGGGATGCCCGGGACAAGAGGATTTCGCTCCATGCGGGTTTCTTACACCGTGCTTCAGAGACTATGTTCAGGCAAGCGGCCTCTGAATCGCACAGAACCGACTCTGTTTTCCCCAAGAATGCTGTGCATTCCTAGAGGGAATGCCCAGGCAAAGAGGCTTTCGCTCTATGCGGAATTCTGCCACCGTGCTGCCAATACTAGGCTCAAGCAAGCAGCAACAGCAGCCCAGAAAACCGACTCATTTTTCCCAGTGACTGCTATGCTTTCGCAGAGGTTTTCAGCTTGGCCTGAACCGCACTTCGCTGCTGCTTCCTCAGTAAGTCTTTGGGCGTTCACTCTGTCGCGTCAGGGAAGGAGATCTGTGGGAGAGCTGGTGCCTCTTGGGCTTCGCTCTCCCAGGCTCCATGGTCGCACCCTGGGTTCACCGTGCCAGGCTGAACTTCGCAGACACAGCCACCACCCTGCAGCAACATGCGTGGTCTAGGATGACACTCCCTGCCAACGGCCATCTCCTGGCCTAGTAAGGCTTGGCTTTTTGCTCTGGAGTTCAGGCGGACTCGGGGACTAGGCCAGTGCCTTCCCCATAGGAACGGAGAGGCGACAGGAACCCTGCACAGCGCCCGTGCACTGCGATGGGGAGCTGTTGGGGACTATACCCTCTTCTTCCCCGACACACCCCCTGCCACCCCCAACGCTGCCACCTCTTGGAGGAAGATGGCATCAGGCTGCCCTTTCTTCCAGGGAGCTGGATGTGCAAGTTCCGGGTATGGCGCCTGGTGGCAAGCCCACGTCTGCCCTAGGGACAGTTGGCCTTGGAGATGCTGTCCCCTTGGGACAGGAGGCACACAGAACAGGCCTGCATTCTGCCCAGACTCCTTCCTCAGAGTGGAGTATGCGCGCCTGCTCTAGCCGTCCCCTCGTGTCTTCCTAAAGCCAGGCTTTCGTCTCTATGAACAGGGAGCGGGTGACACTTGTCTTGCCACCATCCCGCTGTTCTTCCCAGGGCAGGCTCTTCTGCTTTGCGACTGTTTCCCTACAACAAGGCCAACGGCTCCTTCTCTTCTCACGGGGAGGCGTTCTGCTCCTTCCCCAGACTTGCTCCCGGGGAGCACGGTGACAGCCGTGTCCCTATCCTTAAGGCCCTTTCCGGATGTGCATCCACGCTTCTCTCGCAGGCAGTGGGGATGCTAGGGCCAAGAGAATTTCGCTCCATGCGGGTTTCTTCCACCGTGCTGCGCAGACTAGCTCAGGCAAGCAGCAGCAGCATCCCACAAAGCGACTCAGATTTCCCAACGAATGCTGTGCTTTCCCAGTGCAGGAGCCTGGTCAAAGAGGCTTTCCCTGTAGGTTGGTGTCTCCCACCTTGAGACTTGGCCTAGGCAAGCAGGAGCAGCAGCCTGCAGAACCGACTCTGATTTCTGAGCAAACGGAGAGGGTGACACTTGTCTTGCCACCTGCCCGCTACTATTGCAATGCATGCTCTCCTGTTTCATGACCTTTCATTAAGACTGTTTCTACAGGCACAACCACGCTTCTCTCTCAAGTAGAGGGGATGCCCGAGAAAAGAGGATTTCGCTCCATGCGGGTTTCTTACACCGTGCTTCAGAGACTATGTTCAGGCAAGCGGCCTCTGAATCGCACAGTAGCGACTCTGTTTCCCCAAGAATGCTGTGCTTTCCTAGAGGGAATGCCCAGGCAAAGAGGCTCTATGCCGGATTCTGCCACCGTGCTGCCAATACTAGGCTCAAGCAAGCAGCAACAGCAGCCCAGGGAACCGACTCTTTTTTCCCAGCGACTGCTATGCTTTCGCAGAGGTTTTCAGCTTGGCCTGAACCGCACTTCGCTGCTGCTTCCTCAGCAAGGCTTTGGGCGTTTGCTCTGTCGCGTCAGGGAAGGAGATCTGTGGGAGAGCTGGTGCCTCTTGGGCTTTGCTCTCCCAGGCTCCATGTTCGCACCCTGGGTTCACCGTGCCAGGCTGAACTTCGCAGACACAGCCACCACCCTAAAGCAGCGTGCGTGGTCTAGGATACACTCCCTGCCAATGCCATCTCCTGACCTAGTAAGGCTTGGCTTTTTGCTCTGGAGTTCAGGCGGACTCAGGGACTAGGCCAGTGCCTTCCCCATAGGAAAGGAGAGGCGACAGCAACCCTGCACAGCGCCCGTGCACTGGGATGGGGAGCTGTGGGGGACTATACCCTCTTCTTCCCCGACACACCCCCTGCCACCCCCAACGCTGCCACCTCTTGGAGGAAGATGGCATCTGGCTGCCCTTTCTTCCAGGGAGCTGTATCTGCGAGTTCTGGGTATGGCGCCTGGTGGCAAGCCCACGTCTGCTTAGGGACAGGTGGCCTTGGAGATGCTGTCCCCTTGGGACAGGAGGCACACAGAACAGGCCTGCATTCTGCCCAGACTCCTTCCTCCGAGTGGAGTATGCGCGTCTGCCCTAGCCGTCCTCTCGTGTCTTCCTAAAGCCAGGCTTTCGTCTCTACAAACAGGGAGCGGGTGACACTTGTCTTGCCACCGTCCTGCTGTTCTTCCCAAGGCAGACTCTCCTGATTTGCGACTGTTTCCCGACAACAAGGCCAACGGCTCCTTCTCTTCTCACGGGGAGGCGTTCTGCTCCTTCCCCAGACTTGCTCCCGGGGAGCATGGTGACAGCCGTGTCCCTATCCTTAAGGCCCTTTCCAGATGTGCATCCACGCTTCTCTCGTAGGCAGTGGGGATGCTAGGGCCAAGAGAATTTCGCTCCATGCGGGTTTCTTCCACCGTGCTGCGCAGACTAGCTCAGGGAAGCAGTAGCAGCATCCCACAAAGCGACTCAGATTACCCAACGAATGCTGGGCTTTCCAAGAGGAGGAGCCTGGTCAAAGAGGCTTTCCCTGTAGGGTGGTTTCTCCCAACTTGAGACTTGGCCTAGGAAAGCAGGAGCAGCAGCCCGCAGAACCGACTCTGATTTCTAAGCAAACGGAGAGGGTGACACTTGTCTTGCCACCTGCCCGCTATTGTTGCAATGCATGCTCTCCTGTTTCATACCCTTCGTTAAGACTGTTTCTACAGGCACAATCACGCTTCTCTCTCAAGTAGAGGGGATGCCCGGGACAAGAGGATTTCGCTCCATGCGGGTTTCTTACACCGTGCTTCAGAGACTATGTTCAGGCAAGCGGCCTCTGAATCGCACAGAACCGACTCTGTTTTCCCCAAGAATGCTGTGCATTCCTAGAGGGAATGCCCAGGCAAAGAGGCTTTCGCTCTATGCGGAATTCTGCCACCGTGCTGCCAATACTAGGCTCAAGCAAGCAGCAACAGCAGCCCAGAAAACCGACTCTTTTTTCCCAGTGACTGCTATGCTTTCGCAGAGGTTTTCAGCTTGGCCTGAACCGCACTTCGCTGCTGCTTCCTCAGCAAGTCTTTGGGCGTTCACTCTGTCGCGTCAGGGAAGGAGATCTGTGGGAGAGCTGGTGCCTCTTGGGCTTCGCTCTCCCAGGCTCCATGGTCGCACCCTGGGTTCACCGTGCCAGGCTGAACTTCGCAGACACAGCCACCACCCTGCAGCAACATGCGTGGTCTAGGATGACACTCCCTGCCAACGGCCATCTCCTGGCCTAGTAAGGCTTGGCTTTTTGCTCTGGAGTTCAGGCGGACTCGGGGACTAGGCCAGTGCCTTCCCCATAGGAACGGAGAGGCGACAAGAACCCTGCACAGCGCCCGAGCACTGCGATGGGGAGCTGTTGGGGACTATACCCTCTTCTACCCCGACACACCCCCTGCCACCCCCAACGCTGCCACCTCTTGGAGGAAGATGGCATCAGGCTGCCCTTTCTTCCAGGGAGCTGGATGTGCAAGTTCCGGGTATGGCGCCTGGTGGCAAGCCCACGTCTGCCCTAGGGACAGTTGGCCTTGGAGATGCTGTCCCCTTGGGACAGGAGGCACACAGAACAGGCCTGCATTCTGCCCAGACTCCTTCCTCAGAGTGGAGTATGCGCGCCTGCTCTAGCCGTCCCCTCGTGTCTTCCTAAAGCCAGGCTTTCGTCTCTATGAACAGGGAGCGGGTGACACTTGTCTTGCCACCATCCCGCTGTTCTTCCCAGGGCAGGCTCTTCTGCTTTGCGACTGTTTCCCTACAACAAGGCCAACGGCTCCTTCTCTTCTCACGGGGAGGCGTTCAGCTCCTTCCCCAGACTTGCTCCCGGGGAGCACGGTGACAGCCGTGTCCCTATCCTTAAGGCCCTTTCCGGATGTGCATCCACGCTTCTCTCGCAGGCAGTGGGGATGCTAGGGCCAAGAGAATTTCGCTCCATGCGGGTTTCTTCCACCGTGCTGCGCAGACTAGCTCAGGCAAGCAGCAGCAGCATCCCACAAAGCGACTCAGATTTCCCAACGAATGCTGTGCTTTCCCAGTGCAGGAGCCTGGTCAAAGAGGCTTTCCCTGTAGGTTGGTGTCTCCCACCTTGAGACTTGGCCTAGGCAAGCAGGAGCAGCAGCCCGCAGAACCGACTCTGATTTCTGAGCAAACGGAGAGGGTGACACTGTCTTGCCACCTGCCCGCTACTATTGCAATGCATGCTCTCCTGTTTCATGACCTTTCATTAAGACTGTTTCTACAGGCACAACCACGCTTCTCTCTCAAGTAGAGGGGATGCCCGAGACAAGAGGATTTCGCTCCATGCTGGTTTCTTACACCGTGCTTCAGAGACTATGTTCAGGCAAGCGGCCTCTGAATCGCACAGTAGCGCCTCTGTTTTCTCCAAAAATTCTGTGCTTTCCTAGAGGGAATGCGCAGGCAAAGAGGCTTTCGCTCTATGCGGGATTCTGCCACCGTGCTGCCAATACTAGGCTCAAGCAAGCAGCAAGAGCAGCCCAGGGAACCGACTCTATTTTCCCAGCGACTGCTATGCTTTCTCAGAGGTTTTCAGCTTGGCCTGAACCGCACTTCGCTGCTGCTTCCTCAGCAAGGCTTTGGGCGTTTGCTCTGTCGCGTCAGGGAAGGAGATCTGTGGGAGAGCTGGTGCCTCTTGGGCTTTGCTCTCCCAGGCTCCATGTTCGCACCCTGGGTTCACCGTGCCAGGCTGAACTTCGCAGACACAGCCACCACCCTAAAGCAGCGTGCGTGGTCTAGGATGACACTCCCTGCCAACTGCCATCTCCTGACCTAGTAAGGCTTGGCTTTTTGCTCTGGAGTTCAGGCGGACTTAGGGACTAGGCCAGTGCCTTCCCCATAGGAAAGGAGAGGCGACAGGAACCCTGCACAGCGCCCGTGCACTGGGATGGGGAGCTGTGGGGGACTATACCCTCTTCTTCCCCGACACACCCCCTGCCACCCCCAACGCTGCCACCTCTTGGAGGAAGATGGCATCTGGCTGCCCTTTCTTCCAGGGAGCTGTATCTGCGAGTTCTGGGTATGGCGCCTGGTGGCAAGCCCACGTCTGCTTAGGGACAGGTGGCCTTGGAGATGCTGTCCCCTTGGGACAGGAGGCACACAGAACAGGCCTGCATTCTGCCCAGACTCCTTCCTCAGAGTGGATATGCGCGCCTGCTCTAGCCGTCCCCTCGTGTCTTCCTAAAGCCAGGCTTTCGTCTCTATGAACAGGGAGCGGGTGACACTTGTCTTGCCACCATCCCGCTGTTCTTCCCAGGGCAGGCTCTTCTGCTTTGCGACTGTTTCCCTACAACAAGGCCAACGGCTCCTTCTCTTCTCACGGGGAGGCGTTCTGCTCCTTCCCCAGACTTGCTCCCGGGGAGCACGGTGACAGCCGTGTCCCTATCCTTAAGGCCCTTTCCGGATATGCATCCACGCTTCTCTCGCAGGCAGTGGGGATGCTAGGGCCAAGAGAATTTCGCTCCATGCGGGTTTCTTCCACCGTGCTGCGCAGACTAGCTCAGGCAAGCAGCAGCAGCATCCCACAAAGCGACTCAGATTTCCCAACGAATGCTGTGCTTTCCCAGTGCAGGAGCCTGGTCAAAGAGGCTTTCCCTGTAGGTTGGTGTCTCCCACCTTGAGACTTGGCCTAGGCAAGCAGGAGCAGCAGCCCGCAGAACCGACTCTGATTTCTGAGCAAACGGAGAGGGTGACACTTGTCTTGCCACTTGCCCGCTACTATTGCAATGCATGCTCTCCTGTTTCATGACCTTTCATTAAGACTGTTTCTACAGGCACAACCACGCTTCTCTCTCAAGTAGAGGGGATGCCCGAGACAAGAGGATTTCGCTCCATGCGGGTTTCTTACACCGTGCTTCAGAGACTATGTTCAGGCAAGCGGCCTCTGAATCGCACAGTACCGACTCTGTTTTCCCCAAGAATGCTGTGCTTTCCTAGAGAGAATGCCCAGGTAAAGAGGCTTTTGCTCTATGCGGGATTCTGCCACCGTGCTGCCAATACTAGGCTCAAGCAAGCAGCAACAGCAGCCCAGGGAACCGACTCTTTTTTCCCAGCGACTGCTATGCTTTCCTAGAGGTTTTCAGCTTGGCCTGAACCGCACTTCGCTGCTGCTTCCTCAGCAAGTCTTTGGGCGTTCACTCTGTCGCGTCAGGGAAGGAGATCTGTGGGAGAGCTGGTGCCTCTTGGGCTTCGCTCTCCCAGGCTCCATGGTCGCACCCTGGGTTCACGTGCCAGGCTGAACTTCGCAGACACAGCCACCACCCTGAAGCAACATGCGTGGTCTAGGATGACACTCCCTGCCAACGGCCATCTCCTGGCCTAGTAAGGCTTGGCTTTTTGCTCTGGAGTTCAGGCGGACTCGGGGACTAGGCCAGTGCCTTCCCCATAGGAAAGGAGAGGCGACAGGAACCCTGCACAGCGCCCGTGCACTGCGATGGGGAGCTGTTGGGGACTATACCCTCTTCTTCCCCGACACACCCCCTGCCACCCCCAACTCTGCCACCTCTTGGAGGAAGATGGCATCTGGCTGCCCTTTCTTCCAGGGAGCTGTAATTGCGAGTTCTGGGTATGGCGCCTGGTGGCAAGCCCACGTCTGCCCTAGGGACAGTTGGCCTTGGAGATGCTGTCCCCTTGGGACAGGAGGCACACAGAACAGGCCTGCATTCTGCCCAGACTCCTTCCTCAGAGTGTAGTATGCGCGTCACCCCTAGCCGTACCCTCGTGTCTTCCTAAAGCCAGGCTTTCGTCTCTACGAACAGGGAGCGGGTGACACTTGTCTTGCCACCATCCCGCTGTTCTTCCCAGGGCAGGCTCTCCTGCTTTGCGACTGTTTCCCGACAACAAGGCCAACGGCTCCTTCTCTTCTCACGGGGAGGCGTTCTGCTCCTTCCCCAGACTTGCTCCCGGGGAGCACGGTGACAGCCGTGTCCCTATCCTTAAGGCCCTTTCCATATGTGCATCCACGCTTCTCTCGCAGGCAGTGGGGATGCTAGGGCCAAGAGAATTTCGCTCCATGCGGGTTTCTTCCACCGTGCTGCGCAGACTAGCTCAGGCAAGCAGCAGCAGCATCCCACAAAGCGACTCAGATTTCCCAACGAATGCTATGCTTTCCCAGTGCAGGAGCCTGGTCAAAGAGGCTTTCCCTGTAGGTTGGTATCTCCCACCTTGAGACTTGGCCTAGGCAAGCAGGAGCAGCAGCCCGCAGAACCGACTCTGATTTCTAAGCAAACGGAGAGGGTGACACTTGTCTTGCCACCTGCCCGCTATTGTTGCAATGCATGCTCTCCTGTTTCATACCCTTCGTTAAGACTGTTTCTACAGGCACAATCACGCTTCTCTCTCAAGTAGAGGGGATGCCCGGGACAAGAGGATTTCGCTCCATGCGGGTTTCTTACACCGTGCTTCAGAGACTATGTTCAGGCAAGCGGCCTCTGAATCTCACAGAACCGACTCTGATTTCCCCAAGAATGCTGTGCATTCCTAGAGGGAATGCCCAGGCAAAGAGGCTTTCGCTCTATGCGGAATTCTGCCACCGTGCTGCCAATACTAGGCTCAAGCAAGCAGCAACAGCAGCCCAGAGAACAGACTCTTTTTTCCCAGTGACTGCTATGCTTTCGCAGAGGTTTTCAGCTTGGCCTGAACCGCACTTCGCTGCTGCTTCCTCAGCAAGGCTTTGGGCGTTCGCTCTGTCGCGTCAGGGAAGGAGATCTGTGGGAGAGCTGGTGCCTCTTGGGCTTTGTTCTCCCAGGCTCCATGGTCGCACGCTGGGTTCACCGTGCCAGGCTGAACTTCGCAGACACAGCCACCACCCTGCAGCAACATGCGTGGTCTAGGATGACACTCCCTGCCAACGGCCATCTCCTGGCCTAGTAAGGCTTGGCTTTTTGCTCTGGAGTTCAGGCGGACTCGGGGACTAGGCCAGTGCCTTCCCCATAGGAACGGAGAGGCGACAGGAACCCTGCACAGCGCCCGTGCACTGCGATGGGGAGCTGTTGGGGACTATACCCTCTTCTACCCCGACACACCCCCTGCCACCCCCAACGCTGCCACGTCTTGGAGGAAGATGGCATCAGGCTGCCCTTTCTTCCAGGGAGCTGGATGTGCAAGTTCCGGGTATGGTGCCTGGTGGCAAGCCCACGTCTGCCCTAGGGACAGTTGGCCTTGGAGATGCTGTCCCCTTGGGACAGGAGGCACACAGAACAGGCCTGCATTCTGCCCAGACTCCTTCCTCAGAGTGGAGTATGCGCGCCTGCTCTAGCCGTCCCCTCGTGTCTTCCTAAAGCCAGGCTTTCGTCTCTATGAACAGGGAGCGGGTGACACTTGTCTTGCCACCATCCCGCTGTTCTTCCCAGGGCAGGCTCTTCTGCTTTGCGACTCTTTCCCTACAACAAGGCCAACGGCTCCTTCTCTTCTCACGGGGAGGCGTTCTGCTCCTTCCCCAGACTTGCTCCCGGGGAGCACGGTGACAGCCGTGTCCCTTCCTTAAGGCCCTTTCCGGATGTGCATCCACACTTCTCTCGCAGGCAGTGGGGATGCTAGGGCCAAGAGAATTTCGCTCCATGCGGGTTTCTTCCACCGTGCTGCGCAGACTAGCTCAGGCAAGCAGCAGCAGCATCCCACAAAGCGACTCAGATTTCCCAACGAATGCTGTGCTTTCCCAGTGCAGGAGCCTGGTCAAAGAGGCTTTCCCGGTAGGTTGGTGTCTCCCACCTTGAGACTTGGCCTAGGCAAGCAGGAGCAGCAGCCCGCAGAACCGACTCTGATTTCTGAGCAAACGGAGAGGGTGACACTTGTCTTGCCACCTGCCCGCTACTATTGCAATGCATGCTCTCGTGTTTCATGACCTTTCATTAAGACTGTTTCTACAGGCACAACCACGCTTCTCTCTCAAGTAGAGGGGATGCCCGGGACAAGAGGATTTCGCTCCATGCGGGTTTCTTACACCGTGCTTCAGAGACTATGTTCAGGCAAGCGGCCTCTGAATCGCACAGTAGCGACTCTGTTTTCCCCAGGAATGCTGTGCTTTCCTAGAGGGAATGCCCAGGCAAAGAGGCCTTCGCTCTATGCGGGATTCTGCCACCGTGCTGCCAATACTAGGCTCAAGCAAGCAGCAACAGCAGCCCAGGGAACCGACTCTTTTTTCCCAGCGACTGCTATGCTTTCGCAGAGGTTTTCAGCTTGGCCTGAACCGCACTTCGCTGCTGCTTCCTCAGCAAGGCTTTGGACGTTTGCTCTGTCGCGTCAGGGAAGGAGATCTGTGGGAGAGCTGGTGCCTCTTGGGCTTTGCTCTCCCAGGCTCCATGGTCGCACCCTGGGTTCACCGTTTCAGGCTGAACTTCGCAGACACAGCCACCACCCTAAAGCAGCGTGCGTGGTCTAGGATGACACTCCCTGCCAACTGCCATCTCCTGACCTAGTAAGGCTTGGCTTTTTGCTCTGGAGTTCAGGCGGACTCGGGGACTAGGCCAGTGCCTTCCCCATAGGAAAGGAGAGGCGACAGCAACCCTGCACAGCGCCCGTGCACTGGGATGGGGAGCTGTGGGGGACTATACCCTCTTCTTCCCCGACACACCCCCTGCCACCCCCAACGCTGCCACCTCTTGGAGGAAGATGGCATCTGGCTGCCCTTTCTTCCAGGGAGCTGTATCTGCGAGTTCTGGGTATGGCGCCTGGTGGCAAGCCCACGTCTGCTTAGGGACAGGTGGCCTTGGAGATGCTGTCCCCTTGGGACAGGAGGCACACAGAACAGGCCTGCATTCTGCCCAGACTCCTTCCTCAGAGTGGAGTATGCGCGCCTGCTCTAGCCGTCCCCTCGTGTCTTCCTAAAGCCAGGCTTTCGTCTCTATGAACAGGGAGCGGGTGACATTTGTCTTGCCAACATCCCGCTGTTCTTCCCAGGGCAGGATCTTCTGCTTTGCGACTGTTTCCCTACAACAAGGCCAACGGCTCCTTCTCTTCTCACGGGGAGGCGTTCTGCTCCTTCCCCAGACTTGCTCCCGGGGAGCACGGTGACAGCCGTGTCCCTATCCTTAAGGCCCTTTCCAGATGTGCATCCACGCTTCTCTCGTAGGCAGTAGGGATGCTAGGGCCAAGAGAATTTCGCTCCATGCGGGTTTCTTCCACCGTGCTGCGCAGACTAGCTCAGGGAAGCAGCAGCAGCATCCCACAAAGCGACTCAGATTACCCAACGAATGCTGGGCTTTCAAAGAGGAGGAGCATGGTCAAAGAGGCTTTCCCTGTAGGGTGGTTTCTCCCAACTTGAGACTTGGCCTAGGCAAGCAGGAGCAGCAGCACGCAGAACCGACTCTGATTTCTAAGCTAACGGAGAGGGTGACACTTGTCTTGCCACCTGCCCGCTACTGTTGCAATGAATGCTCTCCTGTTTCATACCCTTCGTTAAGACTGTTTCTACAGGCACAATCACGCTTCTCTCTCAAGTAGAGGGGATGCCCGGGACAAGAGGATTTCGCTCCATGCGGGTTTCTTACACCGTGCTTCAGAGTCTATGTTCAGGCCAGCGGCCTCTGAATCGCACAGAACCGACTCTGTTTTCCCCAAGAATGCTGTGCATTCCTAGAGGGAATGCCCAGGCAAAGAGGCTTTCGCTCTATGCGGGATTCTGCCACCGTGCTGCCAATACTAGGCTCAAGCAAGCAGCAACAGCAGCCCAGGGAACCGACTCTTTTTTCCCAGCGACTGCTATGCTTTCGCAGAGGTTTTCAGCTTGGCCTGAACCGCACTTCGCTGCTGCTTCCTCAGCAAGGCTTTGGGCGTTCGCTCTGTCGCGTCAGGGAAGGAGATCTGTGGGAGAGCTGGTGCCTCTTGGGCTTTACTCTCCCAGGCTCCATGGTCGCACCCTGGGGTCACCGTGCCACGCTGAACTTCGCAGACACAACCACCAACCCTCCAGCAGCGTGCGTGGTCTAGTATGACACTCCCTGCCAACTGCCATCTCCTGGCCTAGTAAGGCTTGGCTTTTCGCTCTGGAGTTCAGGCGGACTCGGGGACTAGGCCAGTGCCTTCCCCATAGGAAAGGAGAAGCGACAGGAACCCTGCACAGCGCCCGTGCACTGGGATGGGGAGCTGTGGGGGACTATACCCTCTTCTTCCCCGACACACCCCCTGCCACCCCCAACGCTGCCACCTCTTGGAGGAAGATGGCATCTGGCTGCCCTTTCTTCCAGGGAGCTGTATCTGTGATTTCTGGGTATGGCGCCTGGTGGCAAGCCCACGTCTGCCCTAGGGACAGTTGGCCTTGGAGATGCTGTCCCCTTGGGACAGGAGGCACACAGAACAGGCCTGCATTCTGCCCAGACTCCTTCCTCAGAGTGGAGTATGCGCGTCTAACCTAGCCGTCCCCTCGTGTTTTCCTAAAGCCAGGCTTTCGTCTCTACGAACAGGGAGCGGGTGACACTTGTCTTGCCACCATCCCGCTGTTCTTCCCAGGGCAGGCTCTCTTGCTTTGCGACTGTTTCCCGACAACAAGGCCAACGGCTCCTTCTCTTCTCACGGGGAGGCATTCTGCTCCTTCCCCAGACTTGCTCCCGGGGAGCACGGTGACAGCCGTGTCCCTATCCTTAAGGCCCTTTCCAGATGTGCATCCACGCTTCTCTCGCAGGCAGTGGGGATGCTAGGGCCAAGAGAATTTCGCTCCATGCGGGTTTCTTCCACCGTGCTGCGCAGACTAGCTCAGGCAAGCAGCAGCAGCATCCCACAAAGCGACTCAGATTTCCCAACGAATGCTGTGCTTTCCCAGTGCAGGAGCCTGGTCAAAGAGGCTTTCCCTGTAGGTTGGTATCTCCCACCTTGAGACTTGGCCTAGGCAAGCAGGAGCAGCAGCCCGCAGAACCGACTCTGATTTCTAAGCAAACGGAGAGGGTGACACTTGTCTTGCCACCTGCCCGCTATTGTTGCAATGCATGCTCTCCTGTTTCATACCCTTCGTTAAGACTGTTTCTACAGGCACAATCACGCTTCTCTCTCAAGTAGAGGGGATGCCCGGGACAAGAGGATTTCGCTCCATGCGGGTTTCTTACACCGTGCTTCAGAGACTATGTTCAGGCAAGCGGCCTCTGAATCGCACAGAACCGACTCTGTTTTCCCCAAGAATGCTGTGCATTCCTAGAGGGAATGCCCAGGCAAAGAGGCTTTCGCTCTATGCGGAATTCTGCCACCGTGCTGCCAATACTAGGCTCAAGCAAGCAGCAACAGCAGCCCAGAGAACAGACTCTTTTTTCCCAGTGACTGCTATGCTTTCGCAGAGGTTTTCAGCTTGGCCTGAACCGCACTTCGCTGCTGCTTCCTCAGCAAGTCTTTGGGCGTTCACTCTGTCGCGTCAGGGAAGGAGATCTGTGGGAGAGCTGGTGCCTCTTGGGCTTTGCTCTCCCAGGCTCCATGGTCGCACCCTGGGTTCACCGTGCCAGGCTGAACTTCGCAGACACAGCCACCACCCTGCAGCAACATGCGTGGTCTAGGATGACACTCCCTGCCAACGGCCATCTCCTGGCCTAGTAAGGCTTGGCTTTTTGCTCTGGAGTTCAGGCGGACTCGGGGACTAGGCCAGTGCCTTCCCCATAGGAACGGAGAGGCGACAGGAACCCTGCACAGCGCCCGTGCACTGCGATGGGGAGCTGTTGGGGACTATACCCTCTTCTACCCCGACACACCCCCTGCCACCCCCAACGCTGCCACCTCTTGGAGGAAGATGGCATCAGGCTGCCCTTTCTTCCAGGGAGCTGGATGTGCAAGTTCCGGGTATGGCGCCTGGTGGCAAGCCCACGTCTGCCCTAGGGACAGTTGGCCTTGGAGATGCTGTCCCCTTGGGACAGGAGGCACACAGAACAGGCCTGCATTCTGCCCAGACTCCTTCCTCAGAGTGGAGTATGCGCGCCTGCTCTAGCCGTCCCCTCGTGTCTTCCTAAAGCCAGGCTTTCGTCTCTATGAACAGGGAGCGGGTGACACTTGTCTTGCCACCATCCCGCTGTTCTTCCCAGGGCAGGCTCTTCTGCTTTGCGACTGTTTCCCTACAACAAGGCCAACGGCTCCTTCTCTTCTCACGGGGAGGCGTTCTGCTCCTTCCCCAGACTTGCTCCCGGGGAGCACGGTGACAGCCGTGTCCCTATCCTTAAGGCCCTTTCCGGATGTGCATCCACACTTCTCTCGCAGGCAGTGGGGATGCTAGGGCCAAGAGAATTTCGCTCCATGCGGGTTTCTTCCACCGTGCTGCGCAGACTAGCTCAGGCAAGCAGCAGCAGCATCCCACAAAGCGACTCAGATTTCCCAACGAATGCTATGCTTTCCCAGTGCAGGAGCCTGGTCAAAGAGGCTTTCCCTGTAGGTTGGTATCTCCCACCTTGAGACTTGGCCTAGGCAAGCAGGAGCAGCAGCCCGCAGAACCGACTCTGATTTCTAAGCAAACGGAGAGGGTGACACTTGTCTTGCCACCTGCCCGCTATTGTTGCAATGCATGCTCTCCTGTTTCATACCCTTCGTTAAGACTGTTTCTACAGGCACAATCACGCTTCTCTCTCAAGTAGAGGGGATGCCCGGGACAAGAGGATTTCGCTCCATGCGGGTTTCTTACACCGTGCTTCAGAGACTATGTTCAGGCAAGCGGCCTCTGAATCTCACAGAACCGACTCTGTTTTCCCCAAGAATGCTGTGCATTCCTAGAGGGAATGCCCAGGCAAAGAGGCTTTCGCTCTATGCGGAATTCTGCCACCGTGCTGCCAATACTAGGCTCAAGCAAGCAGCAACAGCAGCCCAGAGAACAGACTCTTTTTTCCCAGTGACTGCTATGCTTTCGCAGAGGTTTTCAGCTTGGCCTGAACCGCACTTCGCTGCTGCTTCCTCAGCAAGGCTTTGGGCGTTCGCTCTGTCGCGTCAGGGAAGGAGATCTGTGGGAGAGCTGGTGCCTCTTGGGCTTTGTTCTCCCAGGCTCCATGGTCGCACGCTGGGTTCACCGTGCCAGGCTGAACTTCGCAGACACAGCCACCACCCTGCAGCAACATGCGTGGTCTAGGATGACACTCCCTGCCAACGGCCATCTCCTGGCCTAGTAAGGCTTGGCTTTTTGCTCTGGAGTTCAGGCGGACTCGGGGACTAGGCCAGTGCCTTCCCCATAGGAACGGAGAGGCGACAGGAACCCTGCACAGCGCCCGTGCACTGCGATGGGGAGCTGTTGGGGACTATACCCTCTTCTACCCCGACACACCCCCTGCCACCCCCAACGCTGCCACGTCTTGGAGGAAGATGGCATCAGGCTGCCCTTTCTTCCAGGGAGCTGGATGTGCAAGTTCCGGGTATGGTGCCTGGTGGCAAGCCCACGTCTGCCCTAGGGACAGTTGGCCTTGGAGATGCTGTCCCCTTGGGACAGGAGGCACACAGAACAGGCCTGCATTCTGCCCAGACTCCTTCCTCAGAGTGGAGTATGCGCGCCTGCTCTAGCCGTCCCCTCGTGTCTTCCTAAAGCCAGGCTTTCGTCTCTATGAACAGGGAGCGGGTGACACTTGTCTTGCCACCATCCCGCTGTTCTTCCCAGGGCAGGCTCTTCTGCTTTGCGACTCTTTCCCTACAACAAGGCCAACGGCTCCTTCTCTTCTCACGGGGAGGCGTTCTGCTCCTTCCCCAGACTTGCTCCCGGGGAGCACGGTGACAGCCGTGTCCCTTCCTTAAGGCCCTTTCCGGATGTGCATCCACACTTCTCTCGCAGGCAGTGGGGATGCTAGGGCCAAGAGAATTTCGCTCCATGCGGGTTTCTTCCACCGTGCTGCGCAGACTAGCTCAGGCAAGCAGCAGCAGCATCCCACAAAGCGACTCAGATTTCCCAACGAATGCTGTGCTTTCCCAGTGCAGGAGCCTGGTCAAAGAGGCTTTCCCGGTAGGTTGGTGTCTCCCACCTTGAGACTTGGCCTAGGCAAGCAGGAGCAGCAGCCCGCAGAACCGACTCTGATTTCTGAGCAAACGGAGAGGGTGACACTTGTCTTGCCACCTGCCCGCTACTATTGCAATGCATGCTCTCGTGTTTCATGACCTTTCATTAAGACTGTTTCTACAGGCACAACCACGCTTCTCTCTCAAGTAGAGGGGATGCCCGGGACAAGAGGATTTCGCTCCATGCGGGTTTCTTACACCGTGCTTCAGAGACTATGTTCAGGCAAGCGGCCTCTGAATCGCACAGTAGCGACTCTGTTTTCCCCAGGAATGCTGTGCTTTCCTAGAGGGAATGCCCAGGCAAAGAGGCCTTCGCTCTATGCGGGATTCTGCCACCGTGCTGCCAATACTAGGCTCAAGCAAGCAGCAACAGCAGCCCAGGGAACCGACTCTTTTTTCCCAGCGACTGCTATGCTTTCGCAGAGGTTTTCAGCTTGGCCTGAACCGCACTTCGCTGCTGCTTCCTCAGCAAGGCTTTGGACGTTTGCTCTGTCGCGTCAGGGAAGGAGATCTGTGGGAGAGCTGGTGCCTCTTGGGCTTTGCTCTCCCAGGCTCCATGGTCGCACCCTGGGTTCACCGTTTCAGGCTGAACTTCGCAGACACAGCCACCACCCTAAAGCAGCGTGCGTGGTCTAGGATGACACTCCCTGCCAACTGCCATCTCCTGACCTAGTAAGGCTTGGCTTTTTGCTCTGGAGTTCAGGCGGACTCGGGGACTAGGCCAGTGCCTTCCCCATAGGAAAGGAGAGGCGACAGCAACCCTGCACAGCGCCCGTGCACTGGGATGGGGAGCTGTGGGGGACTATACCCTCTTCTTCCCCGACACACCCCCTGCCACCCCCAACGCTGCCACCTCTTGGAGGAAGATGGCATCTGGCTGCCCTTTCTTCCAGGGAGCTGTATCTGCGAGTTCTGGGTATGGCGCCTGGTGGCAAGCCCACGTCTGCTTAGGGACAGGTGGCCTTGGAGATGCTGTCCCCTTGGGACAGGAGGCACACAGAACAGGCCTGCATTCTGCCCAGACTCCTTCCTCAGAGTGGAGTATGCGCGCCTGCTCTAGCCGTCCCCTCGTGTCTTCCTAAAGCCAGGCTTTCGTCTCTATGAACAGGGAGCGGGTGACATTTGTCTTGCCAACATCCCGCTGTTCTTCCCAGGGCAGGATCTTCTGCTTTGCGACTGTTTCCCTACAACAAGGCCAACGGCTCCTTCTCTTCTCACGGGGAGGCGTTCTGCTCCTTCCCCAGACTTGCTCCCGGGGAGCACGGTGACAGCCGTGTCCCTATCCTTAAGGCCCTTTCCAGATGTGCATCCACGCTTCTCTCGTAGGCAGTAGGGATGCTAGGGCCAAGAGAATTTCGCTCCATGCGGGTTTCTTCCACCGTGCTGCGCAGACTAGCTCAGGGAAGCAGCAGCAGCATCCCACAAAGCGACTCAGATTACCCAACGAATGCTGGGCTTTCAAAGAGGAGGAGCATGGTCAAAGAGGCTTTCCCTGTAGGGTGGTTTCTCCCAACTTGAGACTTGGCCTAGGCAAGCAGGAGCAGCAGCACGCAGAACCGACTCTGATTTCTAAGCTAACGGAGAGGGTGACACTTGTCTTGCCACCTGCCCGCTACTGTTGCAATGAATGCTCTCCTGTTTCATACCCTTCGTTAAGACTGTTTCTACAGGCACAATCACGCTTCTCTCTCAAGTAGAGGGGATGCCCGGGACAAGAGGATTTCGCTCCATGCGGGTTTCTTACACCGTGCTTCAGAGTCTATGTTCAGGCCAGCGGCCTCTGAATCGCACAGAACCGACTCTGTTTTCCCCAAGAATGCTGTGCATTCCTAGAGGGAATGCCCAGGCAAAGAGGCTTTCGCTCTATGCGGGATTCTGCCACCGTGCTGCCAATACTAGGCTCAAGCAAGCAGCAACAGCAGCCCAGGGAACCGACTCTTTTTTCCCAGCGACTGCTATGCTTTCGCAGAGGTTTTCAGCTTGGCCTGAACCGCACTTCGCTGCTGCTTCCTCAGCAAGGCTTTGGGCGTTCGCTCTGTCGCGTCAGGGAAGGAGATCTGTGGGAGAGCTGGTGCCTCTTGGGCTTTACTCTCCCAGGCTCCATGGTCGCACCCTGGGGTCACCGTGCCACGCTGAACTTCGCAGACACAACCACCAACCCTCCAGCAGCGTGCGTGGTCTAGTATGACACTCCCTGCCAACTGCCATCTCCTGGCCTAGTAAGGCTTGGCTTTTCGCTCTGGAGTTCAGGCGGACTCGGGGACTAGGCCAGTGCCTTCCCCATAGGAAAGGAGAAGCGACAGGAACCCTGCACAGCGCCCGTGCACTGGGATGGGGAGCTGTGGGGGACTATACCCTCTTCTTCCCCGACACACCCCCTGCCACCCCCAACGCTGCCACCTCTTGGAGGAAGATGGCATCTGGCTGCCCTTTCTTCCAGGGAGCTGTATCTGTGATTTCTGGGTATGGCGCCTGGTGGCAAGCCCACGTCTGCCCTAGGGACAGTTGGCCTTGGAGATGCTGTCCCCTTGGGACAGGAGGCACACAGAACAGGCCTGCATTCTGCCCAGACTCCTTCCTCAGAGTGGAGTATGCGCGTCTAACCTAGCCGTCCCCTCGTGTCTTCCTAAAGCCAGGCTTTCGTCTCTACGAACAGGGAGCGGGTGACACTTGTCTTGCCACCATCCCGCTGTTCTTCCCAGGGCAGGCTCTCTTGCTTTGCGACTGTTTCCCGACAACAAGGCCAACGGCTCCTTCTCTTCTCACGGGGAGGCATTCTGCTCCTTCCCCAGACTTGCTCCCGGGGAGCACGGTGACAGCCGTGTCCCTATCCTTAAGGCCCTTTCCAGATGTGCATCCACGCTTCTCTCGCAGGCAGTGGGGATGCTAGGGCCAAGAGAATTTCGCTCCATGCGGGTTTCTTCCACCGTGCTGCGCAGACTAGCTCAGGCAAGCAGCAGCAGCATCCCACAAAGCGACTCAGATTTCCCAACGAATGCTGTGCTTTCCCAGTGCAGGAGCCTGGTCAAAGAGGCTTTCCCTGTAGGTTGGTATCTCCCACCTTGAGACTTGGCCTAGGCAAGCAGGAGCAGCAGCCCGCAGAACCGACTCTGATTTCTAAGCAAACGGAGAGGGTGACACTTGTCTTGCCACCTGCCCGCTATTGTTGCAATGCATGCTCTCCTGTTTCATACCCTTCGTTAAGACTGTTTCTACAGGCACAATCACGCTTCTCTCTCAAGTAGAGGGGATGCCCGGGACAAGAGGATTTCGCTCCATGCGGGTTTCTTACACCGTGCTTCAGAGACTATGTTCAGGCAAGCGGCCTCTGAATCTCACAGAACCGACTCTGTTTTCCCCAAGAATGCTGTGCATTCCTAGAGGGAATGCCCAGGCAAAGAGGCTTTCGCTCTATGCGGAATTCTGCCACCGTGCTGCCAATACTAGGCTCAAGCAAGCAGCAACAGCAGCCCAGAGAACAGACTCTTTTTTCCCAGTGACTGCTATGCTTTCGCAGAGGTTTTCAGCTTGGCCTGAACCGCACTTCGCTGCTGCTTCCTCAGCAAGTCTTTGGGCGTTCACTCTGTCGCGTCAGGGAAGGAGATCTGTGGGAGAGCTGGTGCCTCTTGGGCTTTGCTCTCCCAGGCTCCATGGTCGCACCCTGGGTTCACCGTGCCAGGCTGAACTTCGCAGACACAGCCACCACCCTGCAGCAACATGCGTGGTCTAGGATGACACTCCCTGCCAACGGCCATCTCCTGGCCTAGTAAGGCTTGGCTTTTTGCTCTGGAGTTCAGGCGGACTCGGGGACTAGGCCAGTGCCTTCCCCATAGGAACGGAGAGGCGACAGGAACCCTGCACAGCGCCCGTGCACTGCGATGGGGAGCTGTTGGGGACTATACCCTCTTCTACCCCGACACACCCCCTGCCACCCCCAACGCTGCCACCTCTTGGAGGAAGATGGCATCAGGCTGCCCTTTCTTCCAGGGAGCTGGCGCCTGGTGGCAAGCCCACGTCTGCCCTAGGGACAGTTGGCCTTGGAGATGCTGTCCCCTTGGGACAGGAGGCACACAGAACAGGCCTGCATTCTGCCCAGACTCCTTCCTCAGAGTGGAGTATGCGCGCCTGCTCTAGCCGTCCCCTCGTGTCTTCCTAAAGCCAGGCTTTCGTCTCTATGAACAGGGAGCGGGTGACACTTGTCTTGCCACCATCCCGCTGTTCTTCCCAGGGCAGGCTCTTCTGCTTTGCGACTGTTTCCCTACAACAAGGCCAACGGCTCCTTCTCTTCTCACGGGGAGGCGTTCTGCTCCTTCCCCAGACTTGCTCCCGGGGAGCACGGTGACAGCCGTGTCCCTATCCTTAAGGCCCTTTCCGGATGTGCATCCACACTTCTCTCGCAGGCAGTGGGGATGCTAGGGCCAAGAGAATTTCGCTCCATGCGGGTTTCTTCCACCGTGCTGCGCAGACTAGCTCAGGCAAGCAGCAGCAGCATCCCACAAAGCGACTCAGATTTCCCAACGAATGCTGTGCTTTCCCAGTGCAGGAGCCTGGTCAAAGAGGCTTTCCCGGTAGGTTGGTGTCTCCCACCTTGAGACTTGGCCTAGGCAAGCAGGAGCAGCAGCCCGCAGAACCGACTCTGATTTCTGAGCAAACGGAGAGGGTGACACTTGTCTTGCCACCTGCCCGCTACTATTGCAATGCATGCTCTCGTGTTTCATGACCTTTCATTAAGACTGTTTCTACAGGCACAACCACGCTTCTCTCTCAAGTAGAGGGGATGCCCGGGACAAGAGGATTTCGCTCCATGCGGGTTTCTTACACCGTGCTTCAGAGACTATGTTCAGGCAAGCGGCCTCTGAATCGCACAGTAGCGACTCTGTTTTCCCCAGGAATGCTGTGCTTTCCTAGAGGGAATGCCCAGGCAAAGAGGCCTTCGCTCTATGCGGGATTCTGCCACCGTGCTGCCAATACTAGGCTCAAGCAAGCAGCAACAGCAGCCCAGGGAACCGACTCTTTTTTCCCAGCGACTGCTATGCTTTCGCAGAGGTTTTCAGCTTGGCCTGAACCGCACTTCGCTGCTGCTTCCTCAGCAAGGCTTTGGGCGTTTGCTCTGTCGCGTCAGGGAAGGAGATCTGTGGGAGAGCTGGTGCCTCTTGGGCTTTGCTCTCCCAGGCTCCATGGTCGCACCCTGGGTTCACCGTTTCAGGCTGAACTTCGCAGACACAGCCACCACCCTAAAGCAGCGTGCGTGGTCTAGGATGACACTCCCTGCCAACTGCCATCTCCTGACCTAGTAAGGCTTGGCTTTTTGCTCTGGAGTTCAGGAGGACTCGGGGACTAGGCCAGTGCCTTCCCCATAGGAAAGGAGAGGCGACAGCAACCCTGCACAGCGCCCGTGCACTGGGATGGGGAGCTGTGGGGAACTATACCCTCTTCTTCCCCGACACACCCCCTGCCACCCCCAACGCTGCCACCTCTTGGAGGAAGATGGCATCTGGCTGCCCTTTCTTCCAGGGAGCTGTATCTGCGAGTTCTGGGTATGGCGCCTGGTGGCAAGCCCACGTCTGCTTAGGGACAGGTGGCCTTGGAGATGCTGTCCCCTTGGGACAGGAGGCACACAGAACAGGCCTGCATTCTGCCCAGACTCCTTCCTCCGAGTGGAGTATGCGCGTCTGCCCTAGCCGTCCTCTCGTGTCTTCCTAATGCCAGGCTTTCGTCTCTACAAACAGGGAGCGGGTGACACTTGTCTTGCCACCGTCCTGCTGTTCTTCCCAAGGCAGACTCTCCTGATTTGCGACTGTTTCCCGACAACAAGGCCAACGGCTCCTTCTCTTCTCACGGGGAGGCGTTCTGCTCCTTCCCCAGACTTGCTCCCGGGGAGCACGGTGACAGCCGTGTCCCTATCCTTAAGGCCCTTTCCGGATGTGCATCCACGCTTCTCTCGCAGGCAGTGGGGTTGCTAGGGCCAAGAGAATTTCGCTCCATGCGGGTTTCTTCCACCGTGCTGCGCAGACTAGCTCAGGCAAGCAGCAGCATCCCACAAAGCGACTCAGATTTCCCAACGAATGCTGTGCTTTCCCAGTGCAGGAGCCTGGTCAAAGAGGCTTTCCCTGTAGGTTGGTTTCTCCCAACTTGAGACTTGGCCTAGGCAAGCAGGAGCAGCAGCCCGCAGAACCGACTCTGATTTCTAAGCTAACGGAGAGGGTGACACTTGTCTTGCCACCTGCCCGCTACTGTTGCAATGAATGCTCTCCTGTGTCATACCCTTCGTTAAGACTTTTTCTACAGGCACAATCACGCTTCTCTCTCAAGTAGAGGGGATGCCCGGGACAAGAGGATTTCGCTCCATGCGGGTTTCTTACACCGTGCTTCAGAGACTATGTTCAGGCCAGCGGCCTCTGAATCGCACAGAACCGACTCTGTTTTCCCCAAGAATGCCGTGCATTCCTAGAGGGAATGCCCAGGCAAAGAGGCTTTCGCTCTATGCGGGATTCTGCCACCGTGCTGCCAATACTAGGCTCAAGCAAGCAGCAACAGCAGCCCAGGGAACCGACTCTTTTTTCCCAGCGACTGCTATGCTTTCGCAGAGGTTTTCAGCTTGGCCTGAACCGCACTTCGCTGCTGCTTCCTCAGCAAGGCTTTGGGCGTTCGCTCTGTCGCGTCAGGGAAGGAGTTCTGTGGGAGAGCTGGTGCCTCTTGGGCTTTGCTCTCCCAGGCTCCATGGTCGCACCCTGGGTTCACCGTGCCAGGCTGAACTTCGCAGACACAGCCACCACCCTGCAGCAACATGCGTGGTCTAGGATGACACTCCCTGCCAACGGCCATCTCCTGGCCTAGTAAGGCTTGGCTTTTTGCTCTGGAGTTCAGGCGGACTCGGGGACTAGGCCAGTGCCTTCCCCATAGGAACGGAGAGGCGACAGGAACCCTGCACAGCGCCCGTGCATTGCGATGGGGAGCTGTTGGGGACTATACCCTCTTCTTCCCCGACACACCCCCTGCCACCCCCAACGCTGCCACCTCTTGGAGGAAGATGGCATCAGGCTGCCTTTTCTTCCAGGGAGCTGGATGTGAAAGTTCCGGGTATGGCGCCTGGTGGCAAGCCCACGTCTGCCCTAGGGACAGTTGGCCTTGGAGATGCTGTCCCCTTGGGACAGGAGGCACACAGAACAGGCCTGCATTCTGCCCAGACTCCTTCCTCAGAGTGGAGTATGCGCGCCTGCTCTAGCCATCCCCTCGTGTCTTCCTAAAGCCAGGCTTTCGTCCTTATGAACAGGGAGCGGGTGACACTTGTCTTGCCACCATCCCGCTGTTCTCCCAGGGCAGGCTCTTCTGCTTTGTGACTGTTTCCCGACAACAAGCCCAACGGCTCCTTCTCTTCTCACGGGGAGGCGTTCTGCTCCTTCCCCAGACTTGCTCCCGGGGAGCACGGTGACAGCCGTGTCCCTATCCTTAAGGCCTTTCCGGATATGCATCCACGCTTCTCTCGCAGGCAGTGGGGATGCTAGGGCCAAGAGAATTTCGCTCCATGCGGGTTTCTTCCACCGTGCTGCGCAGACTAGCTCATGCAAGCAGCAGCAGCATCCCAAAAATCGACTCAGATTTCCCACGAATGCTGTGCTTTCCCAGTGCAGGAGCCTGGTCAAAGAGGCTTTCCCTGTAGGTTGGTGTCTCCCACCTTGAGACTTGGCCTAGGCAAGCAGGAGCAGCAGCCCACAGAACCGACTCTGATTTCTGAGCAAACGGAGAGGGTGACACTTGTCTTGCCACCTGCCCGCTACTATTGCAATGCATGCTCTCCTGTTTCATGACCTTTCATTAAGACTGTTTCTACAGGCACAACCACGCTTCTCTCTCAAGTAGAGGGGATGCCCGGGACAAGAGGATTTCGCTCCATGCGGGTTTCTTACACCGTGCTTCAGAGACTATGTTCAGGCAAGCGGCCTCTGAATCGCACAGGACCGACTCTGTTTCCCCAAGAATGCTGTGCTTTCCTAGAGGGAATGCCCAGGCAAAGAGGCTTTCGCTCTATGCGGGATTCTGCCACCGTGCTGCCAATACTAGGCTCAAGCAAGCAGCAACAGCAGCCCAGAGAACAGACTCTTTTTTCCCAGTGACTGCTATGCTTTCGCAGAGGTTTTCAGCTTGGATGAACCGCACTTCGCTGCTGCTTTCTCAGCAAGGCTTTGGGCGTTCGCTCTGTCGCGTCAGGGAAGGCGATCTGTGGGAGAGCTGGTGCCTCTTGGGCTTTGCTCTCCCAGGCTCCATGGTCGCACCCTGGGTTCACCGTGCCAGGCTGAACTTCGCAGACACAGCCACCACCCTGCAGCAGCGTGCGTGGTCTAGGATGACACTCCCTGCCAACTGCCATCTCCTGACCTAGTAAGGCTTGGCTTTTTGCTCTGGAGTTCAGGAGGACTCGGGGACTAGGCCAGTGCCTTCCCCATAGGAAAGGAGAGGCGACAGCAACCCTGCACAGCGCCCGTGCACTGGGATGGGGAGCTGTGGGGAACTATACCCTCTTCTTCCCCGACACACCCCCTGCCACCCCCAACGCTGCCACCTCTTGGAGGAAGATGGCATCTGGCTGCCCTTTCTTCCAGGGAGCTGTATCTGCGAGTTCTGGGTATGGCGCCTGGTGGCAAGCCCACGTCTGCTTAGGGACAGGTGGCCTTGGAGATGCTGTCCCCTTGGGACAGGAGGCACACAGAACAGGCCTGCATTCTGCCCAGACTCCTTCCTCCGAGTGGAGTATGCGCGTCTGCCCTAGCCGTCCTCTCGTGTCTTCCTAATGCCAGGCTTTCGTCTCTACAAACAGGGAGCGGGTGACACTTGTCTTGCCACCGTCCTGCTGTTCTTCCCAAGGCAGACTCTCCTGATTTGCGACTGTTTCCCGACAACAAGGCCAACGGCTCCTTCTCTTCTCACGGGGAGGCGTTCTGCTCCTTCCCCAGACTTGCTCCCGGGGAGCACGGTGACAGCCGTGTCCCTATCCTTAAGGCCCTTTCCGGATGTGCATCCACGCTTCTCTCGCAGGCAGTGGGGTTGCTAGGGCCAAGAGAATTTCGCTCCATGCGGGTTTCTTCCACCGTGCTGCGCAGACTAGCTCAGGCAAGCAGCAGCATCCCACAAAGCGACTCAGATTTCCCAACGAATGCTGTGCTTTCCCAGTGCAGGAGCCTGGTCAAAGAGGCTTTCCCTGTAGGTTGGTTTCTCCCAACTTGAGACTTGGCCTAGGCAAGCAGGAGCAGCAGCCCGCAGAACCGACTCTGATTTCTAAGCTAACGGAGAGGGTGACACTTGTCTTGCCACCTGCCCGCTACTGTTGCAATGAATGCTCTCCTGTGTCATACCCTTCGTTAAGACTTTTTCTACAGGCACAATCACGATTCTCTCTCAAGTAGAGGGGATGCCCGGGACAAGAGGATTTCGCTCCATGCGGGTTTCTTACACCGTGCTTCAGAGACTATGTTCAGGCCAGCGGCCTCTGAATCGCACAGAACCGACTCTGTTTTCCCCAAGAATGCCGTGCATTCCTAGAGGGAATGCCCAGGCAAAGAGGCTTTCGCTCTATGCGGGATTCTGCCACCGTGCTGCCAATACTAGGCTCAAGCAAGCAGCAACAGCAGCCCAGGGAACCGACTCTTTTTTCCCAGCGACTGCTATGCTTTCGCAGAGGTTTTCAGCTTGGCCTGAACCGCACTTCGCTGCTGCTTCCTCAGCAAGGCTTTGGGCGTTCGCTCTGTCGCGTCAGGGAAGGAGTTCTGTGGGAGAGCTGGTGCCTCTTGGGCTTTGCTCTCCCAGGCTCCATGGTCGCACCCTGGGTTCACCGTGCCAGGCTGAACTTCGCAGACACAGCCACCACCCTGCAGCAACATGCGTGGTCTAGGATGACACTCCCTGCCAACGGCCATCTCCTGGCCTAGTAAGGCTTGGCTTTTTGCTCTGGAGTTCAGGCGGACTCGGGGACTAGGCCAGTGCCTTCCCCATAGGAACGGAGAGGCGACAGGAACCCTGCACAGCGCCCGTGCATTGCGATGGGGAGCTGTTGGGGACTATACCCTCTTCTTCCCCGACACACCCCCTGCCACCCCCAACGCTGCCACCTCTTGGAGGAAGATGGCATCAGGCTGCCCTTTCTTCCAGGGAGCTGGATGTGAAAGTTCCGGGTATGGCGCCTGGTGGCAAGCCCACGTCTGCCCTAGGGACAGTTGGCCTTGGAGATGCTGTCCCCTTGGGACAGGAGGCACACAGAACAGGCCTGCATTCTGCCCAGACTCCTTCCTCAGAGTGGAGTATGCGCGCCTGCTCTAGCCATCCCCTCGTGTCTTCCTAAAGCCAGGCTTTCGTCCTTATGAACAGGGAGCGGGTCACACTTGTCTTGCCACCATCCCGCTGTTCTTCCCAGGGCAGGCTCTTCTGCTTTGTGACTGTTTCCCGACAACAAGCCCAACGGCTCCTTCTCTTCTCACGGGGAGGCGTTCTGCTCCTTCCCCAGACTTGCTCCCGGGGAGCACGGTGACAGCCGTGTCCCTATCCTTAAGGCCTTTCCGGATATGCATCCACGCTTCTCTCGCAGGCAGTGGGGATGCTAGGGCCAAGAGAATTTCGCTCCATGCGGGTTTCTTCCACCGTGCTGCGCAGACTAGCTCATGCAAGCAGCAGCAGCATCCCAAAAAGCGACTCAGATTTCCCACGAATGCTGTGCTTTCCCAGTGCAGGAGCCTGGTCAAAGAGGCTTTCCCTGTAGGTTGGTGTCTCCCACCTTGAGACTTGGCCTAGGCAAGCAGGAGCAGCAGCCCACAGAACCGACTCTGATTTCTGAGCAAACGGAGAGGGTGACACTTGTCTTGCCACCTGCCCGCTACTATTGCAATGCATGCTCTCCTGTTTCATGACCTTTCATTAAGACTGTTTCTACAGGCACAACCACGCTTCTCTCTCAAGTAGAGGGGATGCCCGGGACAAGAGGATTTCGCTCCATGCGGGTTTCTTACACCGTGCTTCAGAGACTATGTTCAGGCAAGCGGCCTCTGAATCGCACAGGACCGACTCTGTTTTCCCCAAGAATGCTGTGCTTTCCTAGAGGGAATGCCCAGGCAAAGAGGCTTTCGCTCTATGCGGGATTCTGCCACCGTGCTGCCAATACTAGGCTCAAGCAAGCAGCAACAGCAGCCCAGAGAACAGACTCTTTTTTCCCAGTGACTGCTATGCTTTCGCAGAGGTTTTCAGCTTGGCCTGAACCGCACTTCGCTGCTGCTTTCTCAGCAAGGCTTTGGGCGTTCGCTCTGTCGCGTCAGGGAAGGCGATCTGTGGGAGAGCTGGTGCCTCTTGGGCTTTGCTCTCCCAGGCTCCATGGTCGCACCCTGGGTTCACCGTGCCACGCTGAACTTCGCAGACACAACCACCAACCCTCCAGCAGCGTGCGTGGTCTAGGATGACACTCCCTGCCAACTGCCATCTCCTGGCCTAGTAAGGCTTGGCTTTTTGCTCTGGAGTTCAGGCGGACTCGGGGACTAGGCCAGTGCCTTCCCCATAGGAACGGAGAGGCGACAGGAACCCTGCACAGCGCCCGTGCACTGCGATGGGGAGCTGTTGGGGACTATACCCTCTTCTTCCCCGACACACCCCCTGCCACCCCCAACGCTGCCACCTCTTGGAGGAAGATGGCATCAGGCTGCCCTTTCTTCCAGGGAGCTGGATGTGCAAGTTCCGGGTATGGCGCCTGGTGGCAAGCCCACGTCTGCCCTAGGGAAAGTTGGCCTTGGAGATGCTGTCCCCTTGGGACAGGAGGCACACAGAACAGGCCTGCATTCTGCCCAGACTCCTTCCTCAGAGTGGAGTATGCGCGCCTGCCCTAGCCGTCCCCTCGTGTCTTCCTAAAGCCAGGCTTTCGTCTCTATGAACAGGGAGCGGGTGACACTTGTCTTGCCACCATCCCGCTGTTCTTCCCAGGGCAGGCTCTTCTGCTTTGCGACTGTTTCCCTACAACAAGGCCAACGGCTCCTTCTCTTCTCACGGGGAGGTGTTCTGCTCCTTCCCCAGACTTGCTCCCGGGGAGCACGGTGACAGCCGTGTCCCTATCCTTAAGGCCCTTTCCGGATGTGCATCCACGCTTCTCTCGCAGGCAGTGGGGATGCTAGGGCCAAGAGAATTTCGCTCCATGCGGGTTTCTTCCACCGTGCTGCGCAGACTAGCTCAGGCAAGCAGCAGCAGCATCCCACAAAGCGACTCAGATTTCCCAACGAATGCTGTGCTTTCCCAGTGCAGGAGCCTGGTCAAAGAGGCTTTCCCTGTAGGTTGGTGTCTCCCACCTTGAGACTTGGCCTAGGCAAGCAGGAGCAGCAGCCCGCAGAACCGACTCTGATTTCTGAGCAAACGGAGAGGGTGACACTTGTCTTGCCACCTGCCCGCTACTATTGCAATGCATGCTCTCCTGTTTCATGACCTTTCATTAAGACTGTTTCTACAGGCACAACCACGCTTCTCTCTCAAGTAGAGGGGATGCCCGAGACAAGAGGATTTCGCTCCATGCGGGTTTCTTACACCGTGCTTCAGAGACTATGTTCAGGCAAGCGGCCTCTGAATCGCACAGGACCGACTCTGTTTTCCCCAAGAATGCTGTGCTTTCCTAGAGGGAATGCCCAGGCAAAGAGGCTTTCGCTCTATGCGGGATTCTGCCACCGTGCTGCCAATACTAGGCTCAAGCAAGCAGCAACAGCAGCCCAGGGAACCGACTCTTTTTTCCCAGCGACTGCTATGCTTTCGCAGAGGTTTTCAGCTTGGCCTGAACCGCACTTCGCTGCTGCTTCCTCAGCAAGGCTTTGGGCGTTTGCTCTGTCGCGTCAGGGAAGGAGATCTGTGGGAGAGCTGGTGCCTCTTGGGCTTTGCTCTCCCAGGCTCCATGGTCGCACCCTGGGTTCACCGTGCCAGGCTGAACTTCGCAGACACAGCCACCACCCTAAAGCAGCGTGCGTGGTCTAGGATGACACTCCCTGCCAACTGCCATCTCCTGACCTAGTAAGGCTTGGCTTTTTGCTCTGGAGTTCAGGCGGACTCGGGGACTAGGCCAGTGCCTTCCCCATAGGAAAGGAGAGGCGACAGGAACCCTGCACAGCGCCCGTGAACTGGGATGGGGAGCTGTGGGGGACTATACCCTCTTCTTCCCCGACACACCCCCTGCCACCCCCAACGCTGCCACCTCTTGGAGGAAGATGGCATCTGGCTGCCTTTTCTTCCAGGGAGCTGTAACTGCGAGTTCTGGGTATGGCGCCTGGTGGCAAGCCCACGTCTGCCCTAGGGACAGGTGGCCTTGGAAATGCTGTCCCCTTGGGACAGGAGGCACACAGAACAGGCCTGCATTCTTCCCAGACTCCTTCCTCAGAGTGGAGTATGCACGTCTGCCCTAGCCGTCCCCTCGTGTCTTCCTAAAGCCAGGCTTTCGTCTCTACGAACAGGGAGCGGGTGACACTTGTCTTGCCACCGTCCCGCTGTTCTTCCCAGGGCAGGCTCTCCTGCTTTGCGACTGTTTCCCGACAACAAGGCCAACGGCTCCTTCTCTTCTCACGGGGAGGCGTTCTGCTCCTTCCCCAGACTTGCTCCCGGGAAGCACGGTGACAGCCGTGTCCCTATCCTTAAGGCCCTTTCCAGATGTGCATCCACGCTTCTCTCGTAGGCAGTGGGGATGTTAGGGCCAAGAGAATTTCGATACATGCGGGTTTCTTCCACCGTGCTGTGCAGACTAGCTCAGGGAAGCAGTAGCAGCATCCCACAAAGCGACTCAGATTACCCAACGAATGCTGGGCTTTCCAAGAGGAGGAGCCTGGTCAAAGAGGCTTTCCCTGTAGGGTGGTTTCTCCCAACTTGAGACTTGGCCTAGGCAAGCAGGAGCAGCAGCCCGCAGAACCGACTCTGATTTCTAAGCAAACGGAGAGGGTGACACTTGTCTTGCCACCTGCCCGCTATTGTTGCAATGCATGCTCTCCTGTTTCATACCCTTCGTTAAGACTGTTTCTACAGGCACAATCACGCTTCTCTCTCAAGTAGAGGGGATGCCCGAGACAAGAGGATTTCGCTCCATGCGGGTTTCTTACACCGTGCTTCAGAGACTATGTTCAGGCAAGCGGCCTCTGAATCTCACAGAACCGACTCTGTTTTCCCCAAGAATGCTGTGCATTCCTAGAGGGAATGCCCAGGCAAAGAGGCTTTCGCTCTATGCGGAATTCTGCCACCGTGCTGCCAATACTAGGCTCAAGCAAGCAGCAACAGCAGCCCAGAAAACCGACTCTTTTTTCCCAGTGACTGCTATGCTTTCGCAGAGGTTTTCAGCTTGGCCTGAACCGCACTTCGCTGCTGCTTCCTCAGCAAGGCTTTGGGCGTTCACTCTGTCGCGTCAGGGAAGGAGATCTGTGGGAGAGCTGGTGCCTCTTGGGCTTCGCTCTCCCAGGCTCCATGGTCGCACCCTGGGTTCACCGTGCCAGGCTGAACTTCGCAGACACAGCCACCACCCTGCAGCAACATGCGTGGTCTAGGATGACACTCCCTGCCAACGGCCATCTCCTGGCCTAGTAAGGCTTGGCTTTTTGCTCTGGAGTTCAGGCGGACTCGGGGACTAGGCAGTGCCTTCCCCATAGGAACGGAGAGGCGACAGGAACCCTGCACAGCGCCCGTGCACTGCGATGGGGAGCTGTTGGGGACTATACCCTCTTCTTCCCCGACACACCCCCTGCCACCCCCAACGCTGCCACCTCTTGGAGGAAGATGGCATCAGGCTGCCCTTTCTTCCAGGGAGATGGATGTGCAAGTTCCGGGTATGGCGCCTGGTGGCAAGCCCACGTCTGCCCTAGGGACAGTTGGCCTTGGAGATGCTGTCCCCTTGGGACAGGAGGCACACAGAACAGGCCTGCATTCTGCCCAGACTCCTTCCTCAGAGTGGAGTATGCGAGCCTGCCCTAGCCGTCCCCTAGTGTCTTCCTAAAGCCAGGCTTTCGTCTCTATGAACAGGGAGCGGTGACACTTGTCTTGCCACCATCCCGCTGTTCTTCCCAGGGCAGGCTCTTCTGCTTTGCGACTGTTTCCCTACAACAAGGCCAACGGCTCCTTCTCTTCTCACGGGGAGGCGTTCTGCTCCTTCCCCAGACTTGCTCCCGGGGAGCACGGTGACAGCCGTGTCCCTATCCTTAAGGCCCTTTCCAGATGTGCATCCACGCTACTCTCGCAGGCAGTGAGGATGCTAGGGCCAAGAGAATTTCGCTCCATGCGGGTTTCTTCCACCGTGCTGCGCAGACTAGCTCAGGCAAGCAGCAGCAGCATCCCACAAAGCGACTCAGATTTCCCAACGAATGCTGTGCTTTCCCAGTGCAGGAGCCTGGTCAAAGAGGCTTTCCCTGTAGGTTGGTGTCTCCCACCTTGAGACTTGGCCTAGGCAAGCAGGAGCAGCAGCCCGCAGAACCGACTCTGATTTCTGAGCAAACGGAGAGGGTGACACTTGTCTTGCCACCTGCCCGCTACTATTGCAATGCATGCTCTCCTGTTTCATGACCTTTCATTAAGACTGTTTCTACAGGCACAACCACGCTTCTCTCTCAAGTAGAGGGGATCCCCGAGACAAGAGGATTTCGCTCCATGCGGGTTTCTTACACCGTGCTTCAGAGACTATGTTCAGGCAAGCGGCCTCTGAATCGCACAGTAGCGACTCTGTTTCCCCAAGAATGCTGTGCTTTCCTAGAGGGAATGCCCAGGCAAAGAGGCTTTCGCTCTATGCGGGATTCTGCCACCGTGCTGCCAATACTAGGCTCAAGCAAGCAGCAACAGCAGCCCAGGGAACCGACTCTTTTTTCCCAGCGACTGCTATGCTTTCGCAGAGGTTTTCAGCTTGGCCTGAACCGCACTTCGCTGCTGCTTCCTCAGCAAGGCTTTGGGCGTTTGCTCTGTCGCGTCAGGGAAGGAGATCTGTGGGAGAGCTGGTGCCTCTTGGGCTTTGCTCTCCCAGGCTCCATGGTCGCACCCTGGGTTCACCGTGCCAGGCTGAACTTCGCAGACACAGCCACCACCCTAAAGCAGCGTGCGTGGTCTAGGATGACACTCCCTGCCAACTGCCATCTCCTGACCTAGTAAGGCTTGGCTTTTTGCTCTGGAGTTCAGGCGGACTCGGGGACTAGGCCAGTGCCTTCCCCATAGGAAAGGAGAGGCGACAGGAACCCTGCACAGCGCCCGTGAACTGGGATGGGGAGCTGTGGGGGACTATACCCTCTTCTTCCCCGACACACCCCCTGCCACCCCCAACGCTGCCACCTCTTGGAGGAAGATGGCATCTGGCTGCCTTTTCTTCCAGGGAGCTGTAACTGCGAGTTCTGGGTATGGCGCCTGGTGGCAAGCCCACGTCTGCCCTAGGGACAGGTGGCCTTGGAAATGCTGTCCCCTTGGGACAGGAGGCACACAGAACAGGCCTGCATTCTTCCCAGACTCCTTCCTCAGAGTGGAGTATGCACGTCTGCCCTAGCCGTCCCCTCGTGTCTTCCTAAAGCCAGGCTTTCGTCTCTACGAACAGGGAGCGGGTGACACTTGTCTTGCCACCGTCCCGCTGTTCTTCCCAGGGCAGGCTCTCCTGCTTTGCGACTGTTTCCCGACAACAAGGCCAACGGCTCCTTCTCTTCTCACGGGGAGGCGTTCTGCTCCTTCCCCAGACTTGCTCCCGGGAAGCACGGTGACAGCCGTGTCCCTATCCTTAAGGCCCTTTCCAGATGTGCATCCACGCTTCTCTCGTAGGCAGTGGGGATGTTAGGGCCAAGAGAATTTCGATACATGCGGGTTTCTTCCACCGTGCTGTGCAGACTAGCTCAGGGAAGCAGTAGCAGCATCCCACAAAGCGACTCAGATTACCCAACGAATGCTGGGCTTTCCAAGAGGAGGAGCCTGGTCAAAGAGGCTTTCCCTGTAGGGTGGTTTCTCCCAACTTGAGACTTGGCCTAGGCAAGCAGGAGCAGCAGCCCGCAGAACCGACTCTGATTTCTAAGCAAACGGAGAGGGTGACACTTGTCTTGCCACCTGCCCGCTATTGTTGCAATGCATGCTCTCCTGTTTCATACCCTTCGTTAAGACTGTTTCTACAGGCACAATCACGCTTCTCTCTCAAGTAGAGGGGATGCCCGAGACAAGAGGATTTCGCTCCATGCGGGTTTCTTACACCGTGCTTCAGAGACTATGTTCAGGCAAGCGGCCTCTGAATCTCACAGAACCGACTCTGTTTTCCCCAAGAATGCTGTGCATTCCTAGAGGGAATGCCCAGGCAAAGAGGCTTTCGCTCTATGCGGGATTCTGCCACCGTGCTGCCAGTACTAGGCTCAAGCAAGCAGCAACAGCAGCCCAGAAAACCGACTCTTTTTTCCCAGTGACTGCTATGCTTTCGCAGAGGTTTTCAGCTTGGCCTGAACCGCACTTCGCTGCTGCTTCCTCAGCAAGGCTTTGGGCGTTCACTCTGTCGCGTCAGGGAAGGAGATCTGTGGGAGAGCTGGTGCCTCTTGGGCTTCGCTCTCCCAGGCTCCATGGTCGCACCCTGGGTTCACCGTGCCAGGCTGAACTTCGCAGACACAGCCACCACCCTGCAGCAACATGCGTGGTCTAGGATGACACTCCCTGCCAACGGCCATCTCCTGGCCTAGTAAGGCTTGGCTTTTTGCTCTGGAGTTCAGGCGGACTCTGGGACTAGGCCAGTGCCTTCCCCATAGGAACGGAGAGGCGACAGGAACCCTGCACAGCGCCCGTGCACTGCGATGGGGAGCTGTTGGGGACTATACCCTCTTCTTCCCCGACACACCCCCTGCCACCCCCAACGCTGCCACCTCTTGGAGGAAGATGGCATCAGGCTGCCCTTTCTTCCAGGGAGCTGGATGTGCAAGTTCCGGGTATGGCGCCTGGTGGCAAGCCCACGTCTGCCCTAGGGACAGTTGGCCTTGGAGATGCTGTCCCCTTGGGACAGGAGGCACACAGAACAGGCCTGCATTCTGCCCAGACTCCTTCCTCAGAGTGGAGTATGCGAGCCTGCCCTAGCCGTCCCCTAGTGTCTTCCTAAAGCCAGGCTTTCGTCTCTATGAACAGGGAGCGGTGACACTTGTCTTGCCACCATCCCGCTGTTCTTCCCAGGGCAGGCTCTTCTGCTTTGCGACTGTTTCCCTACAACAAGGCCAACGGCTCCTTCTCTTCTCACGGGGAGGCGTTCTGCTCCTTCCCCAGACTTGCTCCCGGGGAGCACGGTGACAGCCGTGTCCCTATCCTTAAGGCCCTTTCCAGATGTGCATCCACGCTACTCTCGCAGGCAGTGAGGATGCTAGGGCCAAGAGAATTTCGCTCCATGCGGGTTTCTTCCACCGTGCTGCGCAGACTAGCTCAGGCAAGCAGCAGCAGCATCCCACAAAGCGACTCAGATTTCCCAACGAATGCTGTGCTTTCCCAGTGCAGGAGCCTGGTCAAAGAGGCTTTCCCTGTAGGTTGGTGTCTCCCACCTTGAGACTTGGCCTAGGCAAGCAGGAGCAGCAGCCCGCAGAACCGACTCTGATTTCTGAGCAAACGGAGAGGGTGACACTTGTCTTGCCACCTGCCCGCTACTATTGCAATGCATGCTCTCCTGTTTCATGACCTTTCATTAAGACTGTTTCTACAGGCACAACCACGCTTCTCTCTCAAGTAGAGGGGATCCCCGAGACAAGAGGATTTCGCTCCATGCGGGTTTCTTACACCGTGCTTCAGAGACTATGTTCAGGCAAGCGGCCTCTGAATCGCACAGTAGCGACTCTGTTTCCCCAAGAATGCTGTGCTTTCCTAGAGGGAATGCCCAGGCAAAGAGGCTTTCGCTCTATGCGGGATTCTGCCACCGTGCTGCCAATACTAGGCTCAAGCAAGCAGCAACAGCAGCCCAGGGAACCGACTCTTTTTTCCCAGCGACTGCTATGCTTTCGCAGAGGTTTTCAGCTTGGCCTGAACCGCACTTCGCTGCTGCTTCCTCAGCAAGGCTTTGGGCGTTTGCTCTGTCGCGTCAGGGAAGGAGATCTGTGGGAGAGCTGGTGCCTCTTGGTCTTTGCTCTCCCAGCTCCATGGTCGCACCCTGGGTTCATGGTGCCAGGCTGAACTTCGCAGACACAGCCACCACCCTAAAGCAGCGTGCGTGGTCTAGGATGACACTCCCTGCCAACTGCCATCTCCTGACCTAGTAAGGCTTGGCTTTTTGCTCTGGAGTTCAGGCGGACTCGGGGACTAGGCCAGTGCCTTCCCCATAGGAAAGGAGAGGCGACAGGAACCCTGTACAGCGCCCGTGCACTGGGTGGGGAGCTGTGGGGGACTATACACTCTTCTTCCCCGACACACCCCCTGCCACCCCCAACGCTCCACCTCTTGGAGGAAGATGGCATCTGGCTGCCCTTTCTTCCAGGGAGCTGTATCTGCGAGTTCTGGGTATGGCGCCTGGTGGCAAGCCCACGTCTGCCCTAGGGACAGTTGGCCTTGGAGATGCTGTCCCCTTGGGACAGGAGGCACACAGAACAGGCCTGCATTCTGCCCAGACTCCTTCCTCAGAGTGGAGTATGCGCGCCTGCTCTAGCCATCCCCTCGTGTCTTCCTAAAGCCAGGCTTTCGTCCTTATGAACAGGGAGCGGGTGACACTTGTCTTGCCACCATCCCGCTGTTCTTCCCAGGGCAGGCTCTTCTGCTTTGTGACTGTTTCCCGACAACAAGCCCAACGGCTCCTTCTCTTCTCACGGGGAGGCGTTCTGCTCCTTCCCCAGACTTGCTCCCGGGGAGCACGGTGACAGCCGTGTCCCTATCCTTAAGGCCTTTCCGGATATGCATCCACGCTTCTCTCGCAGGCAGTGGGGATGCTAGGGCCAAGAGAATTTCGCTCCATGCGGGTTTCTTCCACCGTGCTGCGCAGACTAGCTCAGGCAAGCAGCAGCAGCATCCCAAAAAGCGACTCAGATTTCCCACGAATGCTGTGCTTTCCCAGTGCAGGAGCCTGGTCAAAGAGGCTTTCCCTGTAGGTTGGTGTCTCCCACCTTGAGACTTGGCCTAGGCAAGCAGGAGCAGCAGCCCGCAGAACCGACTCTGATTTCTGAGCAAACGGAGAGGGTGACACTTGTCTTGCCACCTGCCCGCTACTATTGCAATGCATGCTCTCCTGTTTCATGACCTTTCATTAAGACTGTTTCTACAGGCACAACCACGCTTCTCTCTCAAGTAGAGGGGATGCCCGGGACAAGAGGATTTCGCTCCATGCGGGTTTCTTACACCGTGCTTCAGAGACTATGTTCAGGCAAGCGGCCTCTGAATCGCACAGGACCGACTCTGTTTTCCCCAAGAATGCTGTGCTTTCCTAGAGGGAATGCCCAGGCAAAGAGGCTTTCGCTCTATGCGGGATTCTGCCACCGTGCTGCCAATACTAGGCTCAAGCAAGCAGCAACAGCAGCCCAGAGAACAGACTCTTTTTTCCCAGTGACTGCTATGCTTTCGCAGAGGTTTTCAGCTTGGCCTGAACCGCACTTCGCTGCTGCTTTCTCAGCAAGGCTTTGGGCGTTCGCTCTGTCGCGTCAGGGAAGGCGATCTGTGGGAGAGCTGGTGCCTCTTGGGCTTTGCTCTCCCAGGCTCCATGGTCGCACCCTGGGTTCACCGTGCCACGCTGAACTTCGCAGACACAACCACCAACCCTCCAGCAGCGTGCGTGGTCTAGGATGACACTCCCTGCCAACTGCCATCTCCTGGCGTAGTAAGGCTTGGCTTTTTGCTCTGGAGTTCAGGCGGACTCGGGGACTAGGCCAGTGCCTTCCCCATAGGAACGGAGAGGCGACAGGAACCCTGCACAGCGCCCGTGCACTGCGATGGGGAGCTGTTGGGGACTATACCCTCTTCTTCCCCGACACACCCCCTGCCACCCCCAACGCTGCCACCTCTTGGAGGAAGATGGCATCAGGCTGCCCTTTCTTCCAGGGAGCTGGATGTGCAAGTTCCGGGTATGGCGCCTGGTGGCAAGCCCACGTCTGCCCTAGGGACAGTTGGCCTTGGAGATGCTTTCCCCTTGGGACAGGAGGCACACAGAACAGGCCTGCATTCTGCCCAGACTCCTTCCTCAGAGTGGAGTATGCGCGCCTGCCCTAGCCGTCCCCTCGTGTCTTCCTAAAGCCAGGCTTTCGTCTCTATGAACAGGGAGCGGGTGACACTTGTCTTGCCACCATCCCGCTGTTCTTCCCAGGGCAGGCTCTTCTGCTTTGCGACTGTTTCCCTACAACAAGGCCAATGGCTCCTTCTCTTCTCACGGGGAGGTGTTCTGCTCCTTCCCCAGACTTGCTCCCGGGGAGCACGGTGACAGCCGTGTCCCTATCCTTAAGGCCCTTTCCGGATGTGCATCCACGCTTCTCTCGCAGGCAGTGGGGATGCTAGGGCCAAGAGAATTTCGCTCCATGCGGGTTTCTTCCACCGTGCTGCGCAGACTAGCTCAGGCAAGCAGCAGCAGCATCCCACAAAGCGACTCAGATTTCCCAACGAATGCTGTGCTTTCCCAGTGCAGGAGCCTGGTCAAAGAGGCTTTCCCTGTAGGTTGGTGTCTCCCACCTTGAGACTTGGCCTAGGCAAGCAGGAGCAGCAGCCCGCAGAACCGACTCTGATTTCTGAGCAAACGGAGAGGGTGACACTTGTCTTGCCACATGCCCGCTACTATTGCAATGCATGCTCTCCTGTTTCATGACCTTTCATTAAGACTGTTTCTACAGGCACAACCACGCTTCTCTCTCAAGTAGAGGGGATGCCCGAGACAAGAGGATTTCGCTCCATGCGGGTTTCTTACACCGTGCTTCAGAGACTATGTTCAGGCAAGCGGCCTCTGAATCGCACAGGACCGACTCTGTTTTCCCCAAGAATGCTGTGCTTTCCTAGAGGGAATGCCCAGGCAAAGAGGCTTTCGCTCTATGCGGGATTCTGCCACCGTGCTGCCAATACTAGGCTCAAGCAAGCAGCAACAGCAGCCCAGGGAACCGACTCTTTTTTCCCAGCGACTGCTATGCTTTCGCAGAGGTTTTCAGCTTGGCCTGAACCGCACTTCGCTGCTGCTTCCTCAGCAAGGCTTTGGGCGTTTGCTCTGTCGCGTCAGGGAAGGAGATCTGTGGGAGAGCTGGTGCCTCTTGGGCTTTGCTCTCCCAGGCTCCATGGTCGCACCCTGGGTTCACCGTTTCAGGCTGAACTTCGCAGACACAGCCACCACCCTAAGCAGCGTGCGTGTTCTAGGATGACACTCCCTGCCAACTGCCATCTCCTGACCTAGTAAGGCTTGGCTTTTTGCTCTGGAGTTCAGGCGGACTCGGGGACTAGGCCAGTGCCTTCCCCATAGGAAAGGAGAGGCGACAGCAACCCTGCACAGCGCCCGTGCACTGGGATGGGGAGCTGTGGGGGACTATACCCTCTTCTTCCCCGACACACCCCCTGCCACCCCCAACGCTGCCACCTCTTGGAGGAAGATGGCATCTGGCTGCCCTTTCTTCCAGGGAGCTGTATCTGCGAGTTCTGGGTATGGCGCCTGGTGGCAAGCCCACGTCTGCTTAGGGACAGGTGGCCTTGGAGATGCTGTCCCCTTGGGACAGGAGGCACACAGAACAGGCCTGCATTCTGCCCAGACTCCTTCCTCCGAGTGGAGTATGCGCGTCTGCCCTAGCCGTCCTCTCGTGTCTTCCTAATGCCAGGCTTTCGTCTCTACAAACAGGGAGCGGGTGACACTTGTCTTGCCACCGTCCTGCTGTTCTTCCCAAGGCAGACTCTCCTGATTTGCGACTGTTTCCCGACAACAAGGCCAACGGCTCCTTCTCTTCTCACGGGGAGGCGTTCTGCTCCTTCCCCAGACTTGCTCCCGGGGAGCAAGGTGACAGCCGTGTCCCTATCCTTAAGGCCCTTTCCGGATGTGCATCCACGCTTCTCTCGCAGGCAGTGGGGTTGCTAGGGCCAAGAGAATTTCGCTCCATGCGGGTTTCTTCCACCGTTCTGCGCAGACTAGCTCAGGCAAGCAGCAGCATCCCACAAAGCGACTCAGATTTCCCAACGAATGCTGTGCTTTCCCAGTGCAGGAGCCTGGTCAAAGAGGCTTTCCCTGTAGGGTGGTTTCTCCCAACTTGAGACTTGGCCTAGGCAAGCAGGAGCAGCAGCCCGCAGAACCGACTCTGATTTCTAAGCAAACGGAGAGGGTGACACTTGTCTTGCCACCTGCCCGCTATTGTTGCAATGCATGCTCTCCTGTTTCATACCCTTCGTTAAGACTGTTTCTACAGGCACAATCACGCTTCTCTCTCAAGTAGAGGGGATGCCCGGGACAAGAGGATTTCGCTCCATGCGGGTTTCTTACACCGTGCTTCAGAGACTATGTTCAGGCAAGCGGCCTCTGAATCTCACAGAACCGACTCTGTTTTCCCCAAGAATGCTGTGCATTCCTAGAGGGAATGCCCAGGCAAAGAGGCTTTCGCTCTATGCGGAATGCTGCCACCGTGCTGCCAATACTAGGCTCAAGCAAGCAGCAACAGCAGCCCAGAGAACAGACTCTTTTTTCCCAGTGACTGCTATGCTTTCGCAGAGGTTTTCAGCTTGGCCTGAACCGCACTTCGCTGCTGCTTCCTCAGCAAGTCTTTGGGCGTTCACTCTGTCGCGTCAGGGAAGGAGATCTGTGGGAGAGCTGGTGCCTCTTGGGCTTTGCTCTCCCAGGCTCCATGGTCGCACCCTGTGTTCACCGTGCCAGGCTGAACTTCGCAGACAAAGCCACCACCCTGCAGCAACATGCGTGGTCTAGGATGTCACTCCCTGCCAACGGCCATCTCCTGGCCTAGTAAGGCTTGGCTTTTTGCTCTGGAGTTCAGGCGGACTCAGGGACTAGGCCAGTGCCTTCCCCATAGGAACGGAGAGGCGACAGGAACCCTGCACAGCGCCCGTGCACTGCGATGGGGAGCTGTTGGGGACTATACCCTCTTCTTCCCCGACACACCCCCTGCCACCCCCAACGCTGCCACCTCTTGGAGGAAGATGGCATCAGGCTGCCCTTTCTTCCAGGGAGCTGGATGTGCAAGTTCCGGGTATGGCGCCTGGTGGCAAGCCCACGTCTGCCCTAGGGACAGTTGGCCTTGGAGATGCTGTCCCCTTGGGACAGGAGGCACACAGAACAGGCCTGCATTCTGCCCAGACTCCTTCCTCAGAGTGGAGTATGCGCGCCTGCCCTAGCCGTCCCCTCGTGTCTTCCTAAAGCCAGGCTTTCGTCTCTATGAACAGGGAGCGGGTGACACTTGTCTTGCCACCATCCCGCTGTTCTTCCCAGGGCAGGCTCTTCTGCTTTGCGACTGTTTCCCTACAACAAGGCCAACGGCTCCTTCTCTTCTCACGGGGAGGCGTTCTGCTCCTTCCCCAGACTTGCTCCCGGGGAGCACGGTGACAGCCGTGTCCCTATCCTTAAGGCCCTTTCCGGATGTGCATCCACGCTTCTCTCGCAGGCAGTGGGGATGCTAGGGCCAAGAGAATTTCGCTCCATGCGGGTTTCTTCCACCGTGCTGCGCAGACTAGCTCAGGCAAGCAGCAGCAGCATCCCACAAAGCGACTCAGATTTCCCAACGAATGCTGTGCTTTCCCAGTGCAGGAGCCTGGTCAAAGAGGCTTTCCCTGTAGGTTGGTGTCTCCCACCTTGAGACTTGGCCTAGGCAAGCAGGAGCAGCAGCCCGCAGAACCGACTCTGATTTCTGAGCAAACGGAGAGGGTGACACTTGTCTTGCCACATGCCCGCTACTATTGCAATGCATGCTCTCCTGTTTCATGACCTTTCATTAAGACTGTTTCTACAGGCACAACCACGCTTCTCTCTCAAGTAGAGGGGATGCCCGAGACAAGAGGATTTCGCTCCATGCGGGTTTCTTACACCGTGCTTCAGAGACTATGTTCAGGCAAGCGGCCTCTGAATCGCACAGGACCGACCCTGTTTTCCCCAAGAATGCTGTGCTTTCCTAGAGGGAATGCCCAGGCAAAGAGGCTTTCGCTCTATGCGGGATTCTGCCACCGTGCTGCCAATACTAGGCTCAAGCAAGCAGCAACAGCAGCCCAGGGAACCGACTCTTTTTTCCCAGCGACTGCTATGCTTTCGCAGAGGTTTTCAGCTTGGCGTGAACCGCACTTCGCTGCTGCTTCCTCAGCAAGGCTTTGGGCGTTTGCTCTGTCGCGTCAGGGAAGGAGATCTGTGGGAGAGCTGGTGACTCTTGGGCTTTGCTCTCCCAGGCTCCATGGTCGCACCCTGGGTTCACCGTTTCAGGCTGAACTTCGCAGACACAGCCACCACCCTAAGCAGCGTGCGTGTTCTAGGATGACACTCCCTGCCAACTGCCATCTCCTGACCTAGTAAGGCTTGGCTTTTTGCTCTGGAGTTCAGGCGGACTCGGGGACTAGGCCAGTGCCTTCCCCATAGGAAAGGAGAGGCGACAGCAACCCTGCACAGCGCCCGTGCACTGGGATGGGGAGCTGTGGGGGACTATACCCTCTTCTTCCCCGACACACCCCCTGCCACCCCCAACGCTGCCACCTCTTGGAGGAAGATGGCATCTGGCTGCCCTTTCTTCCAGGGAGCTGTATCTGCGAGTTCTGGGTATGGCGCCTGGTGGCAAGCCCACGTCTGCTTAGGGACAGGTGGCCTTGGAGATGCTGTCCCCTTGGGACAGGAGGCACACAGAACAGGCCTGCATTCTGCCCAGACTCCTTCCTCCGAGTGGAGTATGCGCGTCTGCCCTAGCCGTCCTCTCGTGTCTTCCTAATGCCAGGCTTTCGTCTCTACAAACAGGGAGCGGGTGACACTTGTCTTGCCACCGTCCTGCTGTTCTTCCCAAGGCAGACTCTCCTGATTTGCGACTGTTTCCCGACAACAAGGCCAACGGCTCCTTCTCTTCTCACGGGGAGGCGTTCTGCTCCTTCCCCAGACTTGCTCCCGGGGAGCAAGGTGACAGCCGTGTCCCTATCCTTAAGGCCCTTTCCGGATGTGCATCCACGCTTCTCTCGCAGGCAGTGGGGTTGCTAGGGCCAAGAGAATTTCGCTCCATGCGGGTTTCTTCCACCGTTCTGCGCAGACTAGCTCAGGCAAGCAGCAGCATCCCACAAAGCGACTCAGATTTCCCAACGAATGCTGTGCTTTCCCAGTGCAGGAGCCTGGTCAAAGAGGCTTTCCCTGTAGGGTGGTTTCTCCCAACTTGAGACTTGGCCTAGCAAGCAGGAGCAGCAGCCCGCAGAACCGACTCTGATTTCTAAGCAAACGGAGAGGGTGACACTTGTCTTGCCACCTGCCCGCTATTGTTGCAATGCATGCTCTCCTGTTTCATACCCTTCGTTAAGACTGTTTCTACAGGCACAATCACGCTTCTCTCTCAAGTAGAGGGGATGCCCGGGACAAGAGGATTTCGCTCCATGCGGGTTTCTTACACCGTGCTTCAGAGACTATGTTCAGGCAAGCGGCCTCATAATCTCACAGAACCGACTCTTTTCCCAAGAATGCTGTGCATTCCTAGAGGGAATGCCCAGGCAAAGAGGCTTTCGCTCTATGCGGAATTCTGCCACCGTGCTGCCAATACTAGGCTCAAGCAAGCAGCAACAGCAGCCCAGAGAACAGACTCTTTTTTACCAGTGACTGCTATGCTTTCGCAGAGGTTTTCAGCTTGGCCTGAACCGCACTTCGCTGCTGCTTCCTCAGCAAGTCTTTGGGCGTTCACTCTGTCGCGTCAGGGAAGGAGATCTGTGGGAGAGCTGGTGCCTCTTGGGCTTTGCTCTCCCAGGCTCCATGGTCGCACCCTGGGTTCACCGTGCCAGGCTGAACTTCGCAGACAAAGCCACCACCCTGCAGCAACATGCGTGGTCTAGGATGACACTCCCTGCCAACGGCCATCTCCTGGCCTAGTAAGGCTTGGCTTTTTGCTCTGGAGTTCAGGCGGACTCAGGGACTAGGCCAGTGCCTTGCCCATAGGAACGGAGAGGCGACAGGAACCCTGCACAGCGCCCGTGCACTGCGATGGGTAGCTGCTGGGGACTATACCCTCTTCTTCCCCGACACACCCCCTGCCACCCCCAACGCTGCCACCTCTTGGAGGAAGATGGCATCAGGCTGCCCTTTCTTCCAGGGAGCTGGATGTGCAAGTTCCGGGTATGGCGCCTGGTGGCAAGCCCACGTCTGCCCTAGGGACAGTTGGCCTTGGAGATGCTGTCCCCTTGGGACAGGAGGCACACAGAACAGGCCTGCATTCTGCCCAGACTCCTTCCTCAGAGTGGAGTATGCGCGCCTGCCCTAGCCGTCCCCTCGTGTCTTCCTAAAGCCAGGCTTTCGTCTCTATGAACAGGGAGCGGGTGACACTTGTCTTGCCACCATCCCGCTGTTCTTCCCAGGGCAGGCTCTTCTGCTTTGTGACTGTTTCCCGACAACAAGCCCAACGGTTCCTTCTCTTCTCACGGGGAGGCGTTCTGCTCCTTCCCCAGACTTGCTCCCGGGGAGCACGGTGACAGCCGTGTCCCTATCCTTAAGGCCTTTCCGGATATGCATCCACGCTTCTCTCGCAGGCAGTGGGGATGCTGGGGCCAAGAGAATTTCGCTCCATGCGGGTTTCTTCCACCGTGCTGCGCAGACTAGCTCAGGCAAGCAGCAGCAGCATCCCAAAAAGCGACTCAGATTTCCCACGAATGCTGTGCTTTCCCAGTGCAGGAGCCTGGTCAAAGAGGCTTTCCCTGTAGGTTGGTGTCTCCCACCTTGAGACTTGGCCTAGGCAAGCAGGAGCAGCAGCCCGCAGAACCGACTCTGATTTCTGAGCAAACGGAGAGGGTGACACTTGTCTTGCCACCTGCCCGCTACTATTGCAATGCATGCTCTCCTGTTTCATGACCTTTCATTAAGACTGTTTCTACAGGCACAACCACGCTTCTCTCTCAAGTAGAGGGGATGCCCGGGACAAGAGGATTTCGCTCCATGCGGGTTTCTTACACCGTGCTTCAGAGACTATGTTCAGGCAAGCGGCCTCTGAATCGCACAGGACCGACTCTGTTTTCCCCAAGAATGCTGTGCTTTCCTAGAGGGAATGCCCAGGCAAAGAGGCTTTCGCTCTATGCGGGATTCTGCCACCGTGCTGCCAATACTAGGCTCAAGCAAGCAGCAACAGCAGCCCAGAGAACAGACTCTTTTTTCCCAGTGACTGCTATGCTTTCGCAGAGGTTTTCAGCTTGGCCTGAACCGCACTTCGCTGCTGCTTTCTCAGCAAGGCTTTGGGCGTTCGCTCTGTCGCGTCAGGGAAGGCGATCTGTGGGAGAGCTGGTGCCTCTTGGGCTTTGCTCTCCCAGGCTCCATGGTCGCACCCTGGGTTCACCGTGCCACGCTGAACTTCGCAGACACAACCACCAACCCTCCAGCAGCGTGCGTGGTCTAGGATGACACTCCCTGCCAACTGCCATCTCCTGGCCTAGTAAGGCTTGGCTTTTTGCTCTGGAGTTCAGGCGGACTCGGGGACTAGGCCAGTGCCTTCCCCATAGGAACGGAGAGGCGACAGGAACCCTGCACAGCGCCCGTGCACTGCGATGGGGAGCTGTTGGGGACTATACCCTCTTCTTCCCCGACACACCCCCTGCCACCCCCAACGCTGCCACCTCTTGGAGGAAGATGGCATCAGGCTGCCCTTTCTTCCAGGGAGCTGGATGTGCAAGTTCCGGGTATGGCGCCTGGTGGCAAGCCCACGTCTGCCCTAGGGACAGTTGGCCTTGGAGATGCTGTCCCCTTGGGACAGGAGGCACACAGAACAGGCCTGCATTCTGCCCAGACTCCTTCCTCAGAGTGGAGTATGCGCGCCTGCCCTAGCCGTCCCCTCGTGTCTTCCTAAAGCTAGGCTTTCGTCTCTATGAACAGGGAGCGGGTGACACTTGTCTTGCCACCATCCCGCTGTTCTTCCCAGGGCAGGCTCTTCTGCTTTGCGACTGTTTCCCTACAACAAGGCCAACGGCTCCTTCTCTTCTCACGGGGAGGTGTTCTGCTCCTTCCCCAGACTTGCTCCCGGGGAGCACGGTGACAGCCGTGTCCCTATCCTTAAGGCCCTTTCCGGATGTGCATCCACGCTTCTCTCGCAGGCAGTGGGGATGCTAGGGCCAAGAGAATTTCGCTCCATGCGGGTTTCTTCCACCGTGCTGCGCAGACTAGCTCAGGCAAGCAGCAGCAGCATCCCACAAAGCGACTCAGATTTCCCAACGAATGCTGTGCTTTCCCAGTGCAGGAGCCTGGTCAAAGAGGCTTTCCCTGTAGGTTGGTGTCTCCCACCTTGAGACTTGGCCTAGGCAAGCAGGAGCAGCAGCCCGCAGAACCGACTCTGATTTCTGAGCAAACGGAGAGGGTGACACTTGTCTTGCCACATGCCTGCTACTATTGCAATGCATGCTCTCCTGTTTCATGACCTTTCATTAAGACTGTTTCTACAGGCACAACCACGCTTCTCTCTCAAGTAGAGGGGATGCCCGAGACAAGAGGATTTCGCTCCATGCGGGTTTCTTACACCGTGCTTCAGAGACTATGTTCAGGCAAGCGGCCTCTGAATCGCACAGGACCGACTCTGTTTTCCCCAAGAATGCTGTGCTTTCCTAGAGGGAATGCCCAGGCAAAGAGGCTTTCGCTCTATGCGGGATTCTGCCACCGTGCTGCCAATACTAGGCTCAAGCAAGCAGCAACAGCAGCCCAGGGAACCGACTCTTTTTTCCCAGCGACTGCTATGCTTTCGCAGAGGTTTTCAGCTTGGCGTGAACCGCACTTCGCTGCTGCTTCCTCAGCAAGGCTTTGGGCGTTTGCTCTGTCGCGTCAGGGAAGGAGATCTGTGGGAGAGCTGGTGCCTCTTGGGCTTTGCTCTCCCAGGCTCCATGGTCGCACCCTGGGTTCACCGTTTCAGGCTGAACTTCGCAGACACAGCCACCACCCTAAGCAGCGTGCGTGTTCTAGGATGACACTCCCTGCCAACTGCCATCTCCTGACCTAGTAAGGCTTGGCTTTTTGCTCTGGAGTTCAGGCGGACTCGGGGACTAGGCCAGTGCCTTCCCCATAGGAAAGGAGAGGCGACAGCAACCCTGCACAGCGCCCGTGCACTGGGATGGGGAGCTGTGGGGGACTATACCCTCTTCTTCCCCGACACACCCCCTGCCACCCCCAACGCTGCCACCTCTTGGAGGAAGATGGCATCTGGCTGCCCTTTCTTCCAGGGAGCTGTATCTGCGAGTTCTGGGTATGGCGCCTGGTGGCAAGCCCACGTCTGCTTAGGGACAGGTGGCCTTGGAGATGCTGTCCCCTTGGGACAGGAGGCACACAGAACAGGCCTGCATTCTGCCCAGACTCCTTCCTCCGAGTGGAGTATGCGCGTCTGCCCTAGCCGTCCTCTCGTGTCTTCCTAATGCCAGGCTTTCGTCTCTACAAACAGGGAGCGGGTGACACTTGTCTTGCCACCGTCCTGCTGTTCTTCCCAAGGCAGACTCTCCTGATTTGCGACTGTTTCCCGACAACAAGGCCAACGGCTCCTTCTCTTCTCACGGGGAGGCGTTCTGCTCCTTCCCCAGACTTGCTCCCGGGGAGCAAGGTGACAGCCGTGTCCCTATCCTTAAGGCCCTTTCCGGATGTGCATCCACGCTTCTCTCGCAGGCAGTGGGGTTGCTAGGGCCAAGAGAATTTCGCTCCATGCGGGTTTCTTCCACCGTTCTGCGCAGACTAGCTCAGGCAAGCAGCAGCATCCCACAAAGCGACTCAGATTTCCCAACGAATGCTGTGCTTTCCCAGTGCAGGAGCCTGGTCAAAGAGGCTTTCCCTGTAGGGTGGTTTCTCCCAACTTGAGACTTGGCCTAGGCAAGCAGGAGCAGCAGCCCGCAGAACCGACTCTGATTTCTAAGCAAACGGAGAGGGTGACACTTGTCTTGCCACCTGCCCGCTATTGTTGCAATGCATGCTCTCCTGTTTCATACCCTTCGTTAAGACTGTTTCTACAGGCACAATCACGCTTCTCTCTCAAGTAGAGGGGATGCCCGGGACAAGAGGATTTCGCTCCATGCGGGTTTCTTACACCGTGCTTCAGAGACTATGTTCAGGCAAGCGGCCTCTGAATCTCACAGAACCGACTCTGTTTTCCCCAAGAATGCTGTGCATTCCTAGAGGGAATGCCCAGGCAAAGAGGCTTTCGCTCTATGCGGAATTCTGCCACCGTGCTGCCAATACTAGGCTCAAGCAAGCAGCAACAGCAGCCCAGAGAACAGACTCTTTTTTCCCAGTGACTGCTATGCTTTCGCAGAGGTTTTCAGCTTGGCCTGAACCGCACTTCGCTGCTGCTTCCTCAGCAAGTCTTTGGGCGTTCACTCTGTCGCGTCAGGGAAGGAGATCTGTGGGAGAGCTGGTGCCTCTTGGGCTTTGCTCTCCCAGGCTCCATGGTCGCACCCTGGGTCACCGTGCCAGGCTGAACTTCGCAGACACAGCCACCACCCTGCAGCAACATGCGTGGTCTAGGATGACACTCCCTGCCAACGGCCATCTCCTGGCCTAGTAAGGCTTGGCTTTTTGCTCTGGAGTTCAGGCGGACTCAGGGACTAGGCCAGTGCCTTCCCCATAGGAACGGAGAGGCGACAGGAACCCTGCACAGCGCCCGTGCACTGCGATGGGGAGCTGTTGGGGACTATACCCTCTTCTTCCCCGACACACCCCCTGCCACCCCCAACGCTGCCACCTCTTGGAGGAAGATGGCATCAGGCTGCCCTTTCTTCCAGGGAGCTGGATGTGCAAGTTCCGGGTATGGCGCCTGGTGGCAAGCCCACGTCTGCCCTAGGGACAGTTGGCCTTGGAGATGCTGTCCCCTTGGGACAGGAGGCACACAGAACAGGCCTGCATTCTGCCCAGACTCCTTCCTCAGAGTGGAGTATGCGCGCCTGCCCTAGCCGTCCCCTCGTGTCTTCCTAAAGCCAGGCTTTCGTCTCTATGAACAGGGAGCGGGTGACACTTGTCTTGCCACCATCCCGCTGTTCTTCCCAGGGCAGGCTCTTCTGCTTTGCGACTGTTTCCCTACAACAAGGCCAACGGCTCCTTCTCTTCTCACGGGGAGGCGTTCTGCTCCTTCCCCAGACTTGCTCCCGGGGAGCACGGTGACAGCCGTGTCCCTATCCTTAAGGCCCTTTCCGGATGTGCATCCACGCTTCTCTCGCAGGCAGTGGGGATGCTAGGGCCAAGAGAATTTCGCTCCATGCGGGTTTCTTCCACCGTGCTGCGCAGACTAGCTCAGGCAAGCAGCAGCAGCATCCCACAAAGCGACTCAGATTTCCCAACGAATGCTGTGCTTTCCCAGTGCAGGAGCCTGGTCAAAGAGGCTTTCCCTGTAGGTTGGTGTCTCCCACCTTGAGACTTGGCCTAGGCAAGCAGGAGCAGCAGCCCGCAGAACCGACTCTGATTTCTGAGCAAACGGAGAGGGTGACACTTGTCTTGCCACATGCCCGCTACTATTGCAATGCATGCTCTCCTGTTTCATGACCTTTCATTAAGACTGTTTCTACAGGCACAACCACGCTTCTCTCTCAAGTAGAGGGGATGCCCGAGACAAGAGGATTTCGCTCCATGCGGGTTTCTTACACCGTGCTTCAGAGACTATGTTCAGGCAAGCGGCCTCTGAATCGCACAGGACCGACTCTGTTTTCCCCAAGAATGCTGTGCTTTCCTAGAGGGAATGCCCAGGCAAAGAGGCTTTCGCTCTATGCGGGATTCTGCCACCGTGCTGCCAATACTAGGCTCAAGCAAGCAGCAACAGCAGCCCAGGGAACCGACTCTTTTTTCCCAGCGACTGCTATGCTTTCGCAGAGGTTTTCAGCTTGGCGTGAACCGCACTTCGCTGCTGCTTCCTCAGCAAGGCTTTGGGCGTTTGCTCTGTCGCGTCAGGGAAGGAGATCTGTGGGAGAGCTGGTGCCTCTTGGGCTTTGCTCTCCCAGGCTCCATGGTCGCACCCTGGGTTCACCGTTTCAGGCTGAACTTCGCAGACACAGCCACCACCCTAAGCAGCGTGCGTGTTCTAGGATGACACTCCCTGCCAACTGCCATCTCCTGACCTAGTAAGGCTTGGCTTTTTGCTCTGGAGTTCAGGCGGACTCGGGGACTAGGCCAGTGCCTTCCCCATAGGAAAGGAGAGGCGACAGCAACCCTGCACAGCGCCCGTGCACTGGGATGGGGAGCTGTGGGGGACTATACCCTCTTCTTCCCCGACACACCCCCTGCCACCCCCAACGCTGCCACCTCTTGGAGGAAGATGGCATCTGGCTGCCCTTTCTTCCAGGGAGCTGTATCTGCGAGTTCTGGGTATGGCGCCTGGTGGCAAGCCCACGTCTGCTTAGGGACAGGTGGCCTTGGAGATGCTGTCCCCTTGGGACAGGAGGCACACAGAACAGGCCTGCATTCTGCCCAGACTCCTTCCTCCGAGTGGAGTATGCGCGTCTGCCCTAGCCGTCCTCTCGTGTCTTCCTAATGCCAGGCTTTCGTCTCTACAAACAGGGAGCGGGTGACACTTGTCTTGCCACCGTCCTGCTGTTCTTCCCAAGGCAGACTCTCCTGATTTGCGACTGTTTCCCGACAACAAGGCCAACGGCTCCTTCTCTTCTCACGGGGAGGCGTTCTGCTCCTTCCCCAGACTTGCTCCCGGGGAGCAAGGTGACAGCCGTGTCCCTATCCTTAAGGCCCTTTCCGGATGTGCATCCACGCTTCTCTCGCAGGCAGTGGGGTTGCTAGGGCCAAGAGAATTTCGCTCCATGCGGGTTTCTTCCACCGTTCTGCGCAGACTAGCTCAGGCAAGCAGCAGCATCCCACAAAGCGACTCAGATTTCCCAACGAATGCTGTGCTTTCCCAGTGCAGGAGCCTGGTCAAAGAGGCTTTCCCTGTAGGGTGGTTTCTCCCAACTTGAGACTTGGCCTAGGCAAGCAGGAGCAGCAGCCCGCAGAACCGACTCTGATTTCTAAGCAAACGGAGAGGGTGACACTTGTCTTGCCACCTGCCCGCTATTGTTGCAATGCATGCTCTCCTGTTTCATACCCTTCGTTAAGACTGTTTCTACAGGCACAATCACGCTTCTCTCTCAAGTAGAGGGGATGCCCGGGACAAGAGGATTTCGCTCCATGCGGGTTTCTTACACCGTGCTTCTGAGACTATGTTCAGGCAAGCGGCCTCATAATCTCACAGAACCGACTCTGTTTTCCCCAAGAATGCTGTGCATTCCTAGAGGGAATGCCCAGGCAAAGAGGCTTTCGCTCTATGCGGAATTCTGCCACCGTGCTGCCAATACTAGGCTCAAGCAAGCAGCAACAGCAGCCCAGAGAACAGACTCTTTTTTACCAGTGACTGCTATGCTTTCGCAGAGGTTTTCAGCTTGGCCTGAACCGCACTTCGCTGCTGCTTCCTCAGCAAGTCTTTGGGCGTTCACTCTGTCGCGTCAGGGAAGGAGATCTGTGGGAGAGCTGGTGCCTCTTGGGCTTTGCTCTCCCAGGCTCCATGGTCGCACCCTGGGTTCACCGTGCCAGGCTGAACTTCGCAGACAAAGCCACCACCCTGCAGCAACATGCGTGGTCTAGGATGACACTCCCTGCCAACGGCCATCTCCTGGCCTAGTAAGGCTTGGCTTTTTGCTCTGGAGTTCAGGCGGACTCAGGGACTAGGCCAGTGCCTTCCCCATAGGAACGGAGAGGCGACAGGAACCCTGCACAGCGCCCGTGCACTGCGATGGGGAGCTGTTGGGGACTATACCCTCTTCTTCCCCGACACACCCCCTGCCACCCCCAACGCTGCCACCTCTTGGAGGAAGATGGCATCAGGCTGCCCTTTCTTCCAGGGAGCTGGATGTGCAAGTTCCGGGTATGGCGCCTGGTGGCAAGCCCACGTCTGCCCTAGGGACAGTTGGCCTTGGAGATGCTGTCCCCTTGGGACAGGAGGCACACAGAACAGGCCTGCATTCTGCCCAGACTCCTTCCTCAGAGTGGAGTATGCGCGCCTGCTCTAGCCGTCCCCTCGTGTCTTCCTAAAGCCAGGCTTTCGTCTCTATGAACAGGGAGCGGGTGACACTTGTCTTGCCACCATCCCGCTGTTCTTCCCAGGGCAGGCTCTTCTGCTTTGCGACTGTTTCCCTACAACAAGGCCAACGGCTCCTTCTCTTCTCACGGGGAGGCGTTCTGCTCCTTCCCCAGACTTGCTCCCGGGGAGCACGGTGACAGCCGTGTCCCTATCCTTAAGGCCCTTTCCGGATGTGCATCCACGCTTCTCTCGCAGGCAGTGGGGATGCTAGGGCCAAGAGAATTTCGCTCCATGCGGGTTTCTTCCACCGTGCTGCGCAGACTAGCTCAGGCAAGCAGCAGCAGCATCCCACAAAGCGACTCAGATTTCCCAACGAATGCTGTGCTTTCCCAGTGCAGGAGCCTGGTCAAAGAGGCTTTCCCTGTAGGTTGGTGTCTCCCACCTTGAGACTTGGCCTAGGCAAGCAGGAGCAGCAGCCCGCAGAACCGACTCTGATTTCTGAGCAATCGGAGAGGGTGACACTTTTCTTGCCACCTGCGCCCTACTATTGCACTGCATGCTCTCCTGTTTCATGACCTTTCATTAAGACTGTTTCTACAGGCACAACCACGCTTCTCTCTCAAGTAGAGGGGATGCCCGAGACAAGAGGATTTCGCTCCATGCGGGTTTCTTACACCGTGCTTCAGAGACTATGTTCAGGCAAGCGGCCTCTGAATCGCACAGTACCGACTCTGTTTTCCCCAAGAATGCTGTGCATTCCTAGAGGGAATGCCCAGGCAAAGAGGCTTTCGCTCTATGCAGGATTCTGCCACCGTGCTGCCAATACTAGGCTCAAGCAAGCAGCAACAGCAGCCCAGGGAACCGACTCTTTTTTCCCAGCGACTGCTATGCCTTCGCAGAGGTTTTCAGCTTGGCCTGAACCGCACTTCGCTGCTGCTTCCTCAGCATGTCTTTGGGCGTTCACTTTGTCGTGTCAGGGAAGGAGATCTGTGGGAGAGCTGGTGCCTCTTGGGCTTCGCTCTCCCAGGCTCCATGGTCGCACCCTGGGTTCACCGTGCCAGGCTGAACTTCGCAGACACAGCCACCACCCTGCAGCAACATGCGTGGTCTAGGATGACACTCCCTGCCAACGGCCATCTCCTGGCCTAGTAAGGCTTGGCTTTTTGCTCTGGAGTTCAGGCGGACTCGGGGACTAGGCCAGTGCCTTCCCCATAGGAACGGAGAGGCGACAGGAACCCTGCACAGCGCCCGTGCATTGCGATGGGGAGCTGTTGGGGACTATACCCTCTTCTTCCCCGACACACCCCCTGCCACCCCCAACGCTGCCACCTCTTGGAGGAAGATGGCATCAGGCTGCCCTTTCTTCCAGGGAGCTGGATGTGAAAGTTCCGGGTATGGCGCCTGGTGGCAAGCCCACGTCTGCCCTAGGGACAGTTGGCCTTGGAGATGCTGTCCCCTTGGGACAGGAGGCACACAGAACAGGCCTGCATTCTGCCCAGACTCCTTCCTCAGAGTGGAGTATGCGCGCCTGCTCTAGCCATCCCCTCGTGTCTTCCTAAAGCCAGGCTTTCGTCCTTATGAACAGGGAGCGGGTGACACTTGTCTTGCCACCATCCCGCTGTTCTTCCCAGGGCAGGCTCTTCTGCTTTGTGACTGTTTCCCGACAACAAGCCCAACGGCTCCTTCTCTTCTCACGGGGAGGCGTTCTGCTCCTTCCCCAGACTTGCTCCCGGGGAGCACGGTGACAGCCGTGTCCCTATCCTTAAGGCCTTTCCGGATATGCATCCACGCTTCTCTCGCAGGCAGTGGGGATGCTAGGGCCAAGAGAATTTCGCTCCATGCGGGTTTCTTCCACCGTGCTGCGCAGACTAGCTCAGGCAAGCAGCAGCAGCATCCCACAAAGCGACTCAGATTTCCCACGAATGCTGTGCTTTCCCAGTGCAGGAGCCTGGTCAAAGAGGCTTTCCCTGTAGGTTGGTGTCTCCCACCTTGAGACTTGGCCTAGGCAAGCAGGAGCAACAGCCCGCAGAACCGACTCTGATTTCTGAGCAAACGGAGAGGGTGACACTTGTCTTGCCACCTGCCCGCTACTATTGCAATGCATGCTCTCCTGTTTCATGACCTTTCATTAAGACTGTTTCTACAGGCACAACCACGCTTCTCTCTCAAGTAGAGGGGATGCCCGGGACAAGAGGATTTCGCTCCATGCGGGTTTCTTACACCGTGCTTCAGAGACTATGTTCAGGCAAGCGGCCTCTGAATCGCACAGGACCGACTCTGTTTTCCCCAAGAATGCTGTGCTTTCCTAGAGGGAATGCCCAGGCAAAGAGGCTTTCGCTCTATGCGGGATTCTGCCACCGTGCTGCCAATACTAGGCTCAAGCAAGCAGCAACAGCAGCCCAGAGAACAGACTCTTTTTTCCCAGTGACTGCTATGCTTTCGCAGAGGTTTTCAGCTTGGCCTGAACCGCACTTCGCTGCTGCTTTCTCAGCAAGGCTTTGGGCGTTCGCTCTGTCGCGTCAGGGAAGGCGATCTGTGGGAGAGCTGGTGCCTCTTGGGCTTTACTCTCCCAGGCTCCATGGTCGCACCCTGGGTTCACCGTGCCACGCTGAACTTCGCAGACACAACCACCAACCCTCCAGCAGCGTGCGTGGTCTAGGATGACACTCCCTGCCAACTGCCATCTCCTGGCCTAGTAAGGCTTGGCTTTTTGCTCTGGAGTTCAGGCGGACTCGGGGACTAGGCCAGTGCCTTCCCCATAGGAACGGAGAGGCGACAGGAACCCTGCACAGCGCCCGTGCACTGCGATGGGGAGCTGTTGGGGACTATACCCTCTTCTTCCCCGACACACCCCCTGCCACCCCCAACGCTGCCACCTCTTGGAGGAAGATGGCATCAGGCTGCCCTTTCTTCCAGGGAGCTGGATGTGCAAGTTCCGGGTATGGCGCCTGGTGGCAAGCCCACGTCTGCCCTAGGGACAGTTGGCCTTGGAGATGCTGTCCCCTTGGGACAGGAGGCACACAGAACAGGCCTGTATTCTGCCCAGACTCCTTCCTCAGAGTGGAGTATGCGCGCCTGCCCTAGCCGTCCCCTCGTGTCTTCCTAAAGCCAGGCTTTCGTCTCTATGAACAGGGAGCGGGTGACACTTGTCTTGCCACCATCCCGCTGTTCTTCCCTGGGCAGGCTCTTCTGCTTTGCGACTGTTTCCCTACAACAAGGCCAACGGCTCCTTCTCTTCTCACGGGGAGGCGTTCTGCTCCTTCCCCAGACTTGCTCCCGGGGAGCACGGTGACAGCCGTGTCCCTATCCTTAAGGCCCTTTCCGGATGTGCATCCACGCTTCTCTCGCAGGCAGTGGGGATGCTAGGGCCAAGAGAATTTCGCTCCATGCGGGTTTCTTCCACCGTGCTGTGCAGACTAGCTCAGGCAAGCAGCAGCAGCATCCCACAAAGCGACTCAGATTTCCCAACGAATGCTGTGCTTTCCCAGTGCAGGAGCCTGGTCAAAGAGGCTTTCCCTGTAGGTTGGTGTCTCCCACCTTGAGACTTGGCCTAGGCAAGCAGGAGCAGCAGCCCGCAGAACCGACTCTGATTTCTGAGCAAACGGAGAGGGTGACACTTGTCTTGCCACCTGCCCGCTACTATTGCAATGCATGCTCTCCTGTTTCATGACCTTTCATTAAGACTGTTTCTACAGGCACAACCACGCTTCTCTCTCAAGTAGAGGGGATGCCCGAGACAAGAGGATTTCGCTCCATGTGGGTTTCTTACACCGTGCTTCAGAGACTATGTTCAGGCAAGCGGCCTCTGAATCGCACAGGACCGACTCTGTTTTCCCCAAGAATGCTGTGCTTTCCTAGAGGGAATGCCCAGGCAAAGAGGCTTTCGCTCTATGCGGGATTCTGCCACCGTGCTGCCAATACTAGGCTCAAGCAAGCAGCAACAGCAGCCCAGGGAACCGACTCTTTTTTCCCAGCGACTGCTATGCTTTCGCAGAGGTTTTCAGCTTGGCCTGAACCGCACTTCGCTGCTGCTTCCTCAGCAAGGCTTTGGGCGTTTGCTCTGTCGCGTCAGGGAAGGAGATCTGTGGGAGAGCTGGTGCCTCTTGGGCTTTGCTCTCCCAGGCTCCATGGTCGCACCCTGGGTTCACCGTGCCAGGCTGAACTTCGCAGACACAGCCACCACCCTAAAGCAGCGTGCGTGGTCTAGGATGACACTCCCTGCCAACTGCCATCTCCTGACCTAGTAAGGCTTGGCTTTTTGCTCTGGAGTTCAGGCGGACTCGGGGACTAGGCCAGTGCCTTCCCCATAGGAAAGGAGAGGCGACAGGAACCCTGCACAGCGCCCGTGAACTGGGATGGGGAGCTGTGGGGGACTATACCCTCTTCTTCCCCGACACACCCCCTGCCACCCCCAACGCTGCCACCTCTTGGAGGAAGATGGCATCTGGCTGCCCTTTCTTCCAGGGAGCTGTATCTGCGAGTTCTGGGTATGGCGCCTGGTGGCAAGCCCACGTCTGCCCTAGGGACAGGTGGCCTTGGAAATGCTGTCCCCTTGGGACAGGAGGCACACAGAACAGGCCTGCATTCTTCCCAGACTCCTTCCTCAGAGTGGAGTATGCACGTCTGCCCTAGCCGTCCCCTCGTGTCTTCCTAAAGCCAGGCTTTCGTCTCTACGAACAGGGAGCGGGTGACACTTGTCTTGCCACCGTCCCGCTGTTCTTCCCAGGGCAGGCTCTCCTGCTTTGCGACTGTTTCCCGACAACAAGGCCAACGGCTCCTTCTCTTCTCACGGGGAGGCGTTCTGCTCCTTCCCCAGACTTGCTCCCGGGAAGCACGGTGACAGCCGTGTCCCTATCCTTAAGGCCCTTTCCAGATGTGCATCCACGCTTCTCTCGTAGGCAGTGGGGATGTTAGGGCCAAGAGAATTTCGATACATGCGGGTTTCTTCCACCGTGCTGTGCAGACTAGCTCAGGGAAGCAGTAGCAGCATCCCACAAAGCGACTCAGATTACCCAACGAATGCTGGGCTTTCCAAGAGGAGGAGCCTGGTCAAAGAGGCTTTCCCTGTAGGGTGGTTTCTCCCAACTTGAGACTTGGCCTAGGCAAGCAGGAGCAGCAGCCCGCAGAACCGACTCTGATTTCTAAGCAAACGGAGAGGGTGACACTTGTCTTGCCACCTGCCCGCTATTGTTGCAATGCATGCTCTCCTGTTTCATACCCTTCGTTAAGACTGTTTCTACAGGCACAATCACGCTTCTCTCTCAAGTAGAGGGGATGCCCGAGACAAGAGGATTTCGCTCCATGCGGGTTTCTTACACCGTGCTTCAGAGACTATGTTCAGGCAAGCGGCCTCTGAATCTCACAGAACCGACTCTGTTTTCCCCAAGAATGCTGTGCATTCCTAGAGGGAATGCCCAGGCAAAGAGGCTTTCGCTCTATGCGGAATTCTGCCACCGTGCTGCCAATACTAGGCTCAAGCAAGCAGCAACAGCAGCCCAGAAAACCGACTCTTTTTTCCCAGTGACTGCTATGCTTTCGCAGAGGTTTTCAGCTTGGCCTGAACCGCACTTCGCTGCTGCTTCCTCAGCAAGTCTTTGGGCGTTCACTCTGTCGCGTCAGGGAAGGAGATCTGTGGGAGAGCTGGTGCCTCTTGGGCTTCGCTCTCCCAGGCTCCATGGTCGCACCCTGGGTTCACCGTGCCAGGCTGAACTTCGCAGACACAGCCACCACCCTGCAGCAACATGCGTGGTCTAGGATGACACTCCCTGCCAACGGCCATCTCCTGGCCTAGTAAGGCTTGGCTTTTTGCTCTGGAGTTCAGGCGGACTCGGGGACTAGGCCAGTGCCTTCCCCATAGGAACGGAGAGGTGACAGGAACCCTGCACAGCGCCCGTGCACTGCGATGGGGAGCTGTTGGGGACTATACCCTCTTCTTCCCCGACACACCCCCTGCCACCCCCAACGCTGCCACCTCTTGGAGGAAGATGGCATCAGGCTGCCCTTTCTTCCAGGGAGCTGGATGTGCAAGTTCCGGGTATGGCGCCTGGTGGCAAGCCCACGTCTGCCCTAGGGACAGTTGGCCTTGGAGATGCTGTCCCCTTGGGACAGGAGGCACACAGAACAGGCCTGCATTCTGCCCAGACTCCTTCCTCAGAGTGGAGTATGCGCGCCTGCCCTAGCCGTCCCCTAGTGTCTTCCTAAAGCCAGGCTTTCGTCTCTATGAACAGGGAGCGGTGACACTTGTCTTGCCACCATCCCGCTGTTCTTCCCAGGGCAGGCTCTTCTGCTTTGCGACTGTTTCCCTACAACAAGGCCAACGGCTCCTTCTCTTCTCACGGGGAGGCGTTCTGCTCCTTCCCCAGACTTGCTCCCGGGGAGCACGGTGACAGCCGTGTCCCTATCCTTAAGGCCCTTTCCAGATGTGCATCCACGCTACTCTCGCAGGCAGTGAGGATGCTAGGGCCAAGAGAATTTCGCTCCATGCGGGTTTCTTCCACCGTGCTGCGCAGACTAGCTCAGGCAAGCAGCAGCAGCATCCCACAAAGCGACTCAGATTTCCCAACGAATGCTGTGCTTTCCCAGTGCAGGAGCCTGGTCAAAGAGGCTTTCCCTGTAGGTTGGTGTCTCCCACCTTGAGACTTGGCCTAGGCAAGCAGGAGCAGCAGCCCGCAGAACCGACTCTGATTTCTGAGCAAACGGAGAGGGTGACACTTGTCTTGCCACCTGCCCGCTACTATTGCAATGCATGCTCTCCTGTTTCATGACCTTTCATTAAGACTGTTTCTACAGGCACAACCACGCTTCTCTCTCAAGTAGAGGGGATCCCCGAGACAAGAGGATTTCGCTCCATGCGGGTTTCTTACACCGTGCTTCAGAGACTATGTTCAGGCAAGCGGCCTCTGAATCGCACAGTAGCGACTCTGTTTCCCCAAGAATGCTGTGCTTTCCTAGAGGGAATGCCCAGGCAAAGAGGCTTTCGCTCTATGCGGGATTCTGCCACCGTGCTGCCAATACTAGGCTCAAGCAAGCAGCAACAGCAGCCCAGGGAACCGACTCTTTTTTCCCAGCGACTGCTATGCTTTCGCAGAGGTTTTCAGCTTGGCCTGAACCGCACTTCGCTGCTGCTTCCTCAGCAAGGCTTTGGGCGTTTGCTCTGTCGCGTCAGGGTAGGAGATCTGTGGGAGAGCTGGTGCCTCTTGGGCTTTGCTCTCCCAGGCTCCATGGTCGCACCCTGGGTTCACCGTGCCAGGCTGAACTTCGCAGACACAGCCACCACCCTAAAGCAGCGTGCGTGGTCTAGGATGACACTCCCTGCCAACTGCCATCTCCTGACCTAGTAAGGCTTGGCTTTTTGCTCTGGAGTTCAGGCGGACTCGGGGACTAGGCCAGTGCCTTCCCCATAGGAAAGGAGAGGCGACAGGAACCCTGTACAGCGCCCGTGCACTGGGTGGGGAGCTGTGGGGGACTATACACTCTTCTTCCCCGACACACCCCCTGCCACCCCCAACGCTCCACCTCTTGGAGGAAGATGGCATCTGGCTGCCCTTTCTTCCAGGGAGCTGTATCTGCGAGTTCTGGGTATGGCGCCTGGTGGCATGCCCACGTCTGCTTAGGGACAGGTGGCCTTGGAGATGCTGTCCCCTTGGGACAGGAGGCACACAGAACAGGCCTGCATTCTGCCCAGACTCCTTCCTCCGTGTGGAGTATGCGTGTCTGCCCTAGCCGTCCTCTCGTGTCTTCCTAAAGCCAGGCTTTCGTCTCTACAAACAGGGAGCGGGTGACACTTGTCTTGCCACCGTCCTGCTGTTCTTCCCAAGGCAGACTCTCCTGATTTGCGACTGTTTCCCGACAACAAGGCCAACGGCTCCTTCTCTTCTCACGGGGAGGCGTTCTGCTCCTTCCCCAGACTTGCTCCCGGGAAGCACGGTGACAGCCGTGTCCTTATCCTTAAGGCCCTTTCCAGATGTGCATCCACGCTTCTCTCGCAGGCAGTGGGGATGCTAGGGCCTAGGGAATTTCGCTCCATGCGGGTTTCTTCCACCGTGCTGCGCAGACTAGCTCATGGAAGCAGTAGCAGCATCCCACAAAGCGACTCAGATTACCCAACGAATGCTGGGCTTTCCAAGAGGAGGAGCCTGGTCAAAGAGGCTTTCCCTGTAGGGTGGTTTCTCCCAACTTGAGACTTGGCCTGGAAAGCAGGAGCAGCAGCCCGCAGAACCGACTCTGATTTCTAAGCAAACGGAGAGGGTGACACTTGTCTTGCCACCTGCCCGCTATTGTTGCAATGCATGCTCTCCTGTTTCATACCCTTCGTTAAGACTGTTTCTACAGGCACAATCACGCTTCTCTCTCAAGTAGAGGGGATGCCCGGGACAAGAGGATTTCGCTCCATGCGGGTTTCTTACACCGTGCTTCAGAGACTATGTTCAGGCAAGCGGCCTCTGAATCGCACAGAACCGACTCTGTTTTCCCCAAGAATGCTGTGCATTCCTAGAGGGAATGCCCAGGCAAAGAGGCTTTCGCTCTATGCGGAATTCTGCCACCGTGCTGCCAATACTAGGCTCAAGCAAGCAGCAACAGCAGCCCAGAAAACCGACTCATTTTTCCCAGTGACTGCTATGCTTTCGCAGAGGTTTTCAGCTTGGCCTGAACCGCACTTCGCTGCTGCTTCCTCAGCAAGTCTTTGGGCGTTCACTCTGTCGCGTCAGGGAAGGAGATCTGTGGGAGAGCTGGTGCCTCTTGGGCTTCGCTCTCCCAGGCTCCATGGTCGCACCCTGGGTTCACCGTGCCAGGCTGAACTTCGCAGACACAGCCACCACCCTGCAGCAACATGCGTGGTCTAGGATGACACTCCCTGCCAACGGCCATCTCCTGGCCTAGTAAGGCTTGGCTTTTTGCTCTGGAGTTCAGGCGGACTCGGGGACTAGGCCAGTGCCTTCCCCATAGGAACGGAGAGGCGACAGGAACCCTGCACAGCGCCCGTGCACTGCGATGGGGAGCTGTTGGGGACTATACCCTCTTCTTCCCCGACACACCCCCTGCCACCCCCAACGCTGCCACCTCTTGGAGGAAGATGGCATCAGGCTGCCCTTTCTTCCAGGGAGCTGGATGTGCAAGTTCCGGGTATGGCGCCTGGTGGCAAGCCCACGTCTGCCCTAGGGACAGTTGGCCTTGGAGATGCTGTCCCCTTGGGACAGGAGGCACACAGAACAGGCCTGCATTCTGCCCAGACTCCTTCCTCAGAGTGGAGTATGCGCGCCTGCCCTAGCCGTCCCCTAGTGTCTTCCTAAAGCCAGGCTTTCGTCTCTATGAACAGGGAGCGGTGACACTTGTCTTGCCACCATCCCGCTGTTCTTCCCAGGGCAGGCTCTTCTGCTTTGCGACTGTTTCCCTACAACAAGGCCAACGGCTCCTTCTCTTCTCACGGGGAGGCGTTCTGCTCCTTCCCCAGACTTGCTCCCGGGGAGCACGGTGACAGCCGTGTCCCTATCCTTAAGGCCCTTTCCAGATGTGCATCCACGCTACTCTCGCAGGCAGTGAGGATGCTAGGGCCAAGAGAATTTCGCTCCATGCGGGTTTCTTCCACCGTGCTGCGCAGACTAGCTCAGGCAAGCAGCAGCAGCATCCCACAAAGCGACTCAGATTTCCCAACGAATGCTGTGCTTTCCCAGTGCAGGAGCCTGGTCAAAGAGGCTTTCCCTGTAGGTTGGTGTCTCCCACCTTGAGACTTGGCCTAGGCAAGCAGGAGCAGCAGCCCGCAGAACCGACTCTGATTTCTGAGCAAACGGAGAGGGTGACACTTGTCTTGCCACCTGCCCGCTACTATTGCAATGCATGCTCTCCTGTTTCATGACCTTTCATTAAGACTGTTTCTACAGGCACAACCACGCTTCTCTCTCAAGTAGAGGGGATCCCCGAGACAAGAGGATTTCGCTCCATGCGGGTTTCTTACACCGTGCTTCAGAGACTATGTTCAGGCAAGCGGCCTCTGAATCGCACAGTAGCGACTCTGTTTCCCCAAGAATGCTGTGCTTTCCTAGAGGGAATGCCCAGGCAAAGAGGCTTTCGCTCTATGCGGGATTCTGCCACCGTGCTGCCAATACTAGGCTCAAGCAAGCAGCAACAGCAGCCCAGGGAACCGACTCTTTTTTCCCAGCGACTGCTATGCTTTCGCAGAGGTTTTCAGCTTGGCCTGAACCGCACTTCGCTGCTGCTTCCTCAGCAAGGCTTTGGGCGTTTGCTCTGTCGCGTCAGGGTAGGAGATCTGTGGGAGAGCTGGTGCCTCTTGGGCTTTGCTCTCCCAGGCTCCATGGTCGCACCCTGGGTTCACCGTGCCAGGCTGAACTTCGCAGACACAGCCACCACCCTAAAGCAGCGTGCGTGGTCTAGGATGACACTCCCTGCCAACTGCCATCTCCTGACCTAGTAAGGCTTGGCTTTTTGCTCTGGAGTTCAGGCGGACTCGGGGACTAGGCCAGTGCCTTCCCCATAGGAAAGGAGAGGCGACAGGAACCCTGTACAGCGCCCGTGCACTGGGTGGGGAGCTGTGGGGGACTATACACTCTTCTTCCCCGACACACCCCCTGCCACCCCCAACGCTCCACCTCTTGGAGGAAGATGGCATCTGGCTGCCCTTTCTTCCAGGGAGCTGTATCTGCGAGTTCTGGGTATGGCGCCTGGTGGCATGCCCACGTCTGCTTAGGGACAGGTGGCCTTGGAGATGCTGTCCCCTTGGGACAGGAGGCACACAGAACAGGCCTGCATTCTGCCCAGACTCCTTCCTCCGTGTGGAGTATGCGTGTCTGCCCTAGCCGTCCTCTCGTGTCTTCCTAAAGCCAGGCTTTCGTCTCTACAAACAGGGAGCGGGTGACACTTGTCTTGCCACCGTCCTGCTGTTCTTCCCAAGGCAGACTCTCCTGATTTGCGACTGTTTCCCGACAACAAGGCCAACGGCTCCTTCTCTTCTCACGGGGAGGCGTTCTGCTCCTTCCCCAGACTTGCTCCCGGGAAGCACGGTGACAGCCGTGTCCTTATCCTTAAGGCCCTTTCCAGATGTGCATCCACGCTTCTCTCGCAGGCAGTGGGGATTCTAGGGCCTAGGGAATTTCGCTCCATGCGGGTTTCTTCCACCGTGCTGCGCAGACTAGCTCATGGAAGCAGTAGCAGCATCCCACAAAGCGACTCAGATTAGCAACGAATGCTGGGCTTTCCAAGAGGAGGAGCCTGGTCAAAGAGGCTTTCCCTGTAGGGTGGTTTCTCCCAACTTGAGACTTGGCCTGGAAAGCAGGAGCAGCAGCCCGCAGAACCGACTCTGATTTCTAAGCAAACGGAGAGGGTGACACTTGTCTTGCCACCTGCCCGCTATTGTTGCAATGCATGCTCTCCTGTTTCATACCCTTCGTTAAGACTGTTTCTACAGGCACAATCACGCTTCTCTCTCAAGTAGAGGGGATGCCCGGGACAAGAGGATTTCGCTCCATGCGGGTTTCTTACACCGTGCTTCAGAGACTATGTTCAGGCAAGCGGCCTCTGAATCGCACAGAACCGACTCTGTTTTCCCCAAGAATGCTGTGCATTCCTAGAGGGAATGCCCAGGCAAAGAGGCTTTCGCTCTATGCGGAATTCTGCCACCGTGCTGCCAATACTAGGCTCAAGCAAGCAGCAACAGCAGCCCAGAAAACCGACTCATTTTTCCCAGTGACTGCTATGCTTTCGCAGAGGTTTTCAGCTTGGCCTGAACCGCACTTCGCTGCTGCTTCCTCAGCAAGTCTTTGGGCGTTCACTCTGTCGCGTCAGGGAAGGAGATCTGTGGGAGAGCTGGTGCCTCTTGGGCTTCGCTCTCCCAGGCTCCATGGTCGCACCCTGGGTTCACCGTGCCAGGCTGAACTTCGCAGACACAGCCACCACCCTGCAGCAATATGCGTGGTCTAGGATGACACTCCCTGCCAACGGCCATCTCCTGGCCTAGTAAGGCTTGGCTTTTTGCTCTGGAGTTCAGGCGGACTCGGGGACTAGGCCAGTGCCTTCCCCATAGGAACGGAGAGGCGACAGGAACCCTGCACAGCGCCCGTGCACTGCGATGGGGAGCTGTTGGGGACTATACCCTCTTCTTCCCCGACACACCCCCTGCCAGCCCCAACGCTGCCACCTCTTGGAGGAAGATGGCATCAGGCTGCCCTTTCTTCCAGGGAGCTGGATGTGCAAGTTTCGGGTATGGCGCCTGGTGGCAAGCCCACGTCTGCCCTAGGGACAGTTGGCCTTGGAGATGCTGTCCCCTTGGGACAGGAGGCACACAGAACAGGCCTGCATTCTGCCCAGACTCCTTCCTCAGAGTGGAGTATGCGCGCCTGCTCTAGCCGTCCCCTCGTGTCTTCCTAAAGCCAGGCTTTCGTCTCTATGAACAGGGAGCGGGTGACACTTGTCTTGCCACCATCCCGCTGTTCTTCCCAGGGCAGGCTCTTCTGCTTTGCGACTGTTTCCCTACAACAAGGCCAACGGCTCCTTCTCTTCTCACGGGGAGGCGTTCTGCTCCTTCCCCAGACTTGCTCCCGGGGAGCACGGTGACAGCCGTGTCCCTATCCTTAAGGCCCTTTCCGGATGTGCATCCACGCTTCTCTCGCAGGCAGTGGGGATGCTAGGGCCAAGAGAATTTCGCTCCATGCGGGTTTCTTCCACCGTGCTGCGCAGACTAGCTCAGGCAAGCAGCAGCAGCATCCCACAAAGCGACTCAGATTTCCCAACGAATGCTGTGCTTTCCCAGTGCAGGAGCCTGGTCAAAGAGGCTTTCCCTGTAGGTTGGTGTCTCCCACCTTGAGACTTGGCCTAGGCAAGCAGGAGCAGCAGCCTGCAGAACCGACTCTGATTTCTGAGCAAACGGAGAGGGTGACACTTGTCTTGCCACCTGCCCGCTACTATTGCAATGCATGCTCTCCTGTTTCATGACCTTTCATTAAGACTGTTTCTACAGGCACAACCACGCTTCTCTCTCAAGTAGAGGGGATGCCCGAGAAAAGAGGATTTCGCTCCATGCGGGTTTCTTACACCGTGCTTCAGAGACTATGTTCAGGCAAGCGGCCTCTGAATCGCACAGTAGCGACTCTGTTTCCCCAAGAATGCTGTGCTTTCCTAGAGGGAATGCCCAGGCAAAGAGGCTCTATGCCGGATTCTGCCACCGTGCTGCCAATACTAGGCTCAAGCAAGCAGCAATAGCAGCCCAGGGAACCGACTCTTTTTTCCCAGCGACTGCTATGCTTTCGCAGAGGTTTTCAGCTTGGCCTGAACCGCACTTCGCTGCTGCTTCCTCAGCAAGGCTTTGGGCGTTTGCTCTGTCGCGTCAGGGAAGGAGATCTGTGGGAGAGCTGGTGCCTCTTGGGCTTTGCTCTCCCAGGCTCCATGTTCGCACCCTGGGTTCACCGTGCCAGGCTGAACTTCGCAGACACAGCCACCACCCTAAAGCAGCGTGCGTGGTCTAGGATACACTCCCTGCCAACTGCCATCTCCTGACCTAGTAAGGCTTGGCTTTTTGCTCTGGAGTTCAGGCAGACTCAGGGACTAGGCCAGTGCCTTCCCCATAGGAAAGGAGAGGCGACAGCAACCCTGCACAGCGCCCGTGCACTGGGATGGGGAGCTGTGGGGGACTATACCCTCTTCTTCCCCGACACACCCCCTGCCACCCCCAACGCTGCCACCTCTTGGAGGAAGATGGCATCTGGCTGCCCTTTCTTCCAGGGAGCTGTATCTGCGAGTTCTGGGTATGGCGCCTGGTGGCAAGCCCACGTCTGCTTAGGGACAGGTGGCCTTGGAGATGCTGTCCCCTTGGGACAGGAGGCACACAGAACAGGCCTGCATTCTGCCCAGACTCCTTCCTCCGAGTGGAGTATGCGCGTCTGCCCTAGCCGTCCTCTCGTGTCTTCCTAAAGCCAGGCTTTCGTCTCTACAAACAGGGAGCGGGTGACACTTGTCTTGCCACCGTCCTGCTGTTCTTCCCAAGGCAGACTCTCCTGATTTGCGACTGTTTCCCGACAACAAGGCCAACGGCTCCTTCTCTTCTCACGGGGAGGCGTTCTGCTCCTTCCCCAGACTTGCTCCCGGGAAGCACGGTGACAGCCGTGTCCTTATCCTTAAGGCCCTTTCCAGATGTGCATCCACGCTTCTCTCGCAGGCAGTGGGGATGCTAGGGCCAAGAGAATTTCGCTCCATGCGGGTTTCTTCCACCGTGCTGTGCAGACTAGCTCATGGAAGCAGTAGCAGCATCCCACAAAGCGACTCAGATTACCCAACGAATGCTGGGCTTTCCAAGAGGAGGAGCCTGGTCAAAGAGGCTTTCCCTGTAGGGTGGTTTCTCCCAACTTGAGACTTGGCCTAGGAAAGCAGGAGCAGCAGCCCGCAGAACCGACTCTGATTTCTAAGCAAACGGAGAGGGTGACACTTGTCTTGCCACCTGCCCGCTATTGTTGCAATGCATGCTCTCCTGTTTCATACCCTTCGTTAAGACTGTTTCTACAGGCACAATCACGCTTCTCTCTCAAGTAGAGGGGATGCCCGGGACAAGAGGATTTCGCTCCATGCGGGTTTCTTACACCGTGCTTCAGAGACTATGTTCAGGCAAGCGGCCTCTGAATCGCACAGAACCGACTCTGTTTTCCCCAAGAATGCTGTGCATTCCTAGAGGGAATGCCCAGGCAAAGAGGCTTTCGCTCTATGCGGAATTCTGCCACCGTGCTGCCAATACTAGGCTCAAGCAAGCAGCAACAGCAGCCCAGAAAACCGACTCTTTATTCCCAGTGACTGCTATGCTTTCGCAGAGGTTTTCAGCTTGGCCTGAACCGCACTTCGCTGCTGCTTCCTCAGCAAGTCTTTGGGCGTTCACTCTGTCGCGTCAGGGAAGGAGATCTGTGGGAGAGCTGGTGCCTCTTGGGCTTCGCTCTCCCAGGCTCCATGGTCGCACCCTGGGTCACCGTGCCAGGCTGAACTTCGCAGACACAGCCACCACCCTGCAGCAACATGCGTGGTCTAGGATGACACTCCCTGCCAACGGCCATCTCCTGGCCTAGTAAGGCTTGGCTTTTTGCTCTGGAGTTCAGGCGGACTCGGGGACTAGGCCAGTGCCTTCCCCATAGGAACGGAGAGGCGACAGGAACCCTGCACAGCGCCCGTGCACTGCGATGGGGAGCTGTTGGGGACTATACCCTCTTCTTCCCCGACACACCCCCTGCCACCCCCAACGCTGCCACCTCTTGGAGGAAGATGGCATCAGGCTGCCCTTTCTTCCAGGGAGCTGGATGTGCAAGTTCCGGGTATGGCGCCTGGTGGCAAGCCCACGTCTGCCCTAGGGACAGTTGGCCTTGGAGATGCTGTCCCCTTGGGACAGGAGGCACACAGAACAGGCCTGCATTCTGCCCAGACTCCTTCCTCAGAGTGGAGTATGCGCGCCTGCTCTAGCCGTCCCCTCGTGTCTTCCTAAAGCCAGGCTTTCGTCTCTATGAACAGGGAGCGGGTGACACTTGTCTTGCCACCATCCCGCTGTTCTTCCCAGGGCAGGCTCTTCTGCTTTGCGACTGTTTCCCTACAACAAGGCCAACGGCTCCTTCTCTTCTCACGGGGAGGCGTTCTGCTCCTTCCCCAGACTTGCTCCTGGGGAGCACGGTGACAGCCGTGTCCCTATCCTTAAGGCCCTTTCCGGATGTGCATCCACGCTTCTCTCGCAGGCAGTGGGGATGCTAGGGCCAAGAGAATTTCGCTCCATGCGGGTTTCTTCCACCGTGCTGCGCAGACTAGCTCAGGCAAGCAGCAGCAGCATCCCACAAAGCGACTCAGATTTCCCAACGAATGCTGTGCTTTCCCAGTGCAGGAGCCTGGTCAAAGAGGCTTTCCCTGTAGGTTGGTGTCTCCCACCTTGAGACTTGGCCTAGGCAAGCAGGAGCAGCAGCCCGCAGAACCGACTCTGATTTCTGAGCAAACGGAGAGGGTGACACTTGTCTTGCCACCTGCCCGCTACTATTGCAATGCATGCTCTCCTGTTTCATGACCTTTCATTAAGACTGTTTCTACAGGCACAACCACGCTTCTCTCTCAAGTAGAGGGGATCCCCGAGACAAGAGGATTTCGCTCCATGCGGGTTTCTTACACCGTGCTTCAGAGACTATGTTCAGGCAAGCGGCCTCTGAATCGCACAGTAGCGACTCTGTTTCCCCAAGAATGCTGTGCTTTCCTAGAGGGAATGCCCAGGCAAAGAGGCTTTCGCTCTATGCGGGATTCTGCCACCGTGCTGCCAATACTAGGCTCAAGCAAGCAGCAACAGCAGCCCAGGGAACCGACTCTTTTTTCCCAGCGACTGCTATGCTTTCGCAGAGGTTTTCAGCTTGGCCTGAACCGCACTTCGCTGCTGCTTCCTCAGCAAGGCTTTGGGCGTTTGCTCTGTCGCGTCAGGGTAGGAGATCTGTGGGAGAGCTGGTGCCTCTTGGGCTTTGCTCTCCCAGGCTCCATGGTCGCACCCTGGGTTCACCGTGCCAGGCTGAACTTCGCAGACACAGCCACCACCCTAAAGCAGCGTGCGTGGTCTAGGATGACACTCCCTGCCAACTGCCATCTCCTGACCTAGTAAGGCTTGGCTTTTTGCTCTGGAGTTCAGGCGGACTCGGGGACTAGGCCAGTGCCTTCCCCATAGGAAAGGAGAGGCGACAGGAACCCTGTACAGCGCCCGTGCACTGGGTGGGGAGCTGTGGGGGACTACACCCTCTTCTTCCCCGACACACCCCCTGCCACCCCCAACGCTGCCACCTCTTGGAGGAAGATGGCATCTGGCTGCCCTTTCTTCCAGGGAGCTGTATCTGCGAGTTCTGGGTATGGCGCCTGGTGGCAAGCCCACGTCTGCTTAGGGACAGGTGGCCTTGGAGATGCTGTCCCCTTGGGACAGGAGGCACACAGAACAGGCCTGCATTCTGCCCAGACTCCTTCCTCCGAGTGGAGTATGCGCGTCTGCCCTAGTCGTCCTCTCGTGTCTTCCTAAAGCCAGGCTTTCGTCTCTACAAACAGGGAGCGGGTGACACTTGTCTTGCCACCGTCCTACTGTTCTTCCCAAGGCAGACTCTCCTGATTTGCGACTGTTTCCCGACAACAAGGCCAACGGCTCCTTCTCTTCACACGGGGAGGCGTTCTGCTCCTTCCCCAGACTTGCTCCCGGGGAGCACGGTGACAGCCGTGTCCCTATCCTTAAGGCACTTTCCACATGTGCATCCACGCTTCTCTCGCAGGCAGTGGGGATGCTAGGGCCAAGAGAATTTCGCTCCATGCGGGTTTCTTCCACCGTGCTGCGCAGACTAGCTCAGGGAAGCATAGCAGCATCCCACAAAGCGACTCAGATTACCCAACGAATGCTGGGCTTTCCAAGAGGAGGAGCCTGGTCAAAGAGGCTTTCCCTGTAGGGTGGTTTCTCCCACCTTGAGACTTGGCCTAGGCAAGCAGGAGCAGCAGCCCGCAGAACCGACTCTGATTTCTGAGCAAACGGAGAGGGTGACACTTGTCTTGCCACCTGCCCGCTACTATTGCAATGCATGCTCTCCTGTTTCATGACCTTTCCTTAAGACTGTTTCTACAGGCACAACCACGCTTCTCTCTCAAGTAGAGGGGATGCCCGAGACAAGAGGATTTCGCTCCATGCGGGTTTCTTACACCGTGCTTCAGAGACTATGTTCAGGCAAGCGGCCTCTGAATCGCACAGGACCGACTCTGTTTCCCCAAGAATGCTGTGCTTTCCTAGAGGGAATGCCCAGGCAAAGAGGCTTTCGCTCTATGCGGGATTCTGCCACCGTGCTGCCAATACTAGGCTCAAGCAAGCAGCAACAGCAGCCCAGGGAACCGACTCTTTTTTCCCAGCGACTGCTATGCTTTCGCAGAGGTTTTCAGCTTGGCCTGAACCGCACTTCGCTGCTGCTTCCTCAGCAAGGCTTTGGGCGTTTGCTCTGTCGCGTCAGGGAAGGAGATCTGTGGGAGAGCTGGTGCCTCTTGGTCTTTGCTCTCCCAGCTCCATGGTCGCACCCTGGGTTCACCGTGCCAGGCTGAACTTCGCAGACACAGCCACCACCCTAAAGCAGCGTGCGTGGTCTAGGATGACACTCCCTGCCAACTGCCATCTCCTGACCTAGTAAGGCTTGGCTTTTTGCTCTGGAGTTCAGGCGGACTCGGGGACTAGGCCAGTGCCTTCCCCATAGGAAAGGAGAGGCGACAGGAACCCTGTACAGCGCCCGTGCACTGGGTGGGGAGCTGTGGGGGACTATACACTCTTCTTCCCCGACACACCCCCTGCCACCCCCAACGCTCCACCTCTTGGAGGAAGATGGCATCTGGCTGCCCTTTCTTCCAGGGAGCTGTATCTGCGAGTTCTGGGTATGGCGCCTGGTGGCATGCCCACGTCTGCTTAGGGACAGGTGGCCTTGGAGATGCTGTCCCCTTGGGACAGGAGGCACACAGAACAGGCCTGCATTCTGCCCAGACTCCTTCCTCCGTGTGGAGTATGCGTGTCTGCCCTAGCCGTCCTCTCGTGTCTTCCTAAAGCCAGGCTTTCGTCTCTACAAACAGGGAGCGGGTGACACTTGTCTTGCCACCGTCCTGCTGTTCTTCCCAAGGCAGACTCTCCTGATTTGCGACTGTTTCCCGACAACAAGGCCAACGGCTCCTTCTCTTCTCACGGGGAGGCGTTCTGCTCCTTCCCCAGACTTGCTCCCGGGAAGCACGGTGACAGCCGTGTCCTTATCCTTAAGGCCCTTTCCAGATGTGCATCCACGCTTCTCTCGCAGGCAGTGGGGATGCTAGGGCCTAGGGAATTTCGCTCCATGCGGGTTTCTTCCACCGTGCTGCGCAGACTAGCTCATGGAAGCAGTAGCAGCATCCCACAAAGCGACTCAGATTACCCAACGAATGCTGGGCTTTCCAAGAGGAGGAGCCTGGTCAAAGAGGCTTTCCCTGTAGGGTGGTTTCTCCCAACTTGAGACTTGGCCTAGGAAAGCAGGAGCAGCAGCCCGCAGAACCGACTCTGATTTCTAAGCAAACGGAGAGGGTGACACTTGTCTTGCCACCTGCCCGCTATTGTTGCAATGCATGCTCTCCTGTTTCATACCCTTCGTTAAGACTGTTTCTACAGGCACAATCACGCTTCTCTCTCAAGTAGAGGGGATGCCCGGGACAAGAGGATTTCGCTCCATGCGGGTTTCTTACACCGTGCTTCAGAGACTATGTTCAGGCAAGCGGCCTCTGAATCGCACAGAACCGACTCTGTTTTCCCCAACAATGCTGTGCATTCCTAGAGGGAATGCCCAGGCAAAGAGGCTTTCGCTCTATGCGGAATTCTGCCACCGTGCTGCCAATACTAGGCTCAAGCAAGCAGCAACAGCAGCCCAGAAAACCGACTCATTTTTCCCAGTGACTGCTATGCTTTCGCAGAGGTTTTCAGCTTGGCCTGAACCGCACTTCGCTGCTGCTTCCTCAGCAAGTCTTTGGGCGTTCACTCTGTCGCGTCAGGGAAGGAGATCTGTGGGAGAGCTGGTGCCTCTTGGGCTTCGCTCTCCCAGGCTCCATGGTCGCACCCTGGGTTCACCGTGCCAGGCTGAACTTCGCAGACACAGCCACCACCCTGCAGCAACATGCGTGGTCTAGGATGACACTCCCTGCCAACGGCCATCTCCTGGCCTAGTAAGGCTTGGCTTTTTGCTCTGGAGTTCAGGCGGACTCGGGGACTAGGCCAGTGCCTTCCCCATAGGAACGGAGAGGCGACAGGAACCCTGCACAGCGCCCGTGCACTGCGATGGGGAGCTGTTGGGGACTATACCCTCTTCTTCCCCGACACACCCCCTGCCAGCCCCAACGCTGCCACCTCTTGGAGGAAGATGGCATCAGGCTGCCCTTTCTTCCAGGGAGCTGGATGTGCAAGTTTCGGGTATGGCGCCTGGTGGCAAGCCCACGTCTGCCCTAGGGACAGTTGGCCTTGGAGATGCTGTCCCCTTGGGACAGGAGGCACACAGAACAGGCCTGCATTCTGCCCAGACTCCTTCCTCAGAGTGGAGTATGCGCGCCTGCTCTAGCCGTCCCCTCGTGTCTTCCTAAAGCCAGGCTTTCGTCTCTATGAACAGGGAGCGGGTGACACTTGTCTTGCCACCATCCCGCTGTTCTTCCCAGGGCAGGCTCTTCTGCTTTGCGACTGTTTCCCTACAACAAGGCCAACGGCTCCTTCTCTTCTCACGGGGAGGCGTTCTGCTCCTTCCCCAGACTTGCTCCCGGGGAGCACGGTGACAGCCGTGTCCCTATCCTTAAGGCCCTTTCCGGATGTGCATCCACGCTTCTCTCGCAGGCAGTGGGGATGCTAGGGCCAAGAGAATTTCGCTCCATGCGGGTTTCTTCCACCGTGCTGCGCAGACAAGCTCAGGCAAGCAGCAGCAGCATCCCACAAAGCGACTCAGATTTCCCAACGAATGCTGTGCTTTCCCAGTGCAGGAGCCTGGTCAAAGAGGCTTTCCCTGTAGGTTGGTGTCTCCCACCTTGAGACTTGGCCTAGGCAAGCAGGAGCAGCAGCCTGCAGAACCGACTCTGATTTCTGAGCAAACGGAGAGGGTGACACTTGTCTTGCCACCTGCCCGCTACTATTGCAATGCATGCTCTCCTGTTTCATGACCTTTCATTAAGACTGTTTCTACAGGCACAACCACGCTTCTCTCTCAAGTAGAGGGGATGCCCGAGAAAAGAGGATTTCGCTCCATGCGGGTTTCTTACACCGTGCTTCAGAGACTATGTTCAGGCAAGCGGCCTCTGAATCGCACAGTAGCGACTCTGTTTCCCCAAGAATGCTGTGCTTTCCTAGAGGGAATGCCCAGGCAAAGAGGCTCTATGCCGGATTCTGCCACCGTGCTGCCAATACTAGGCTCAAGCAAGCAGCAATAGCAGCCCAGGGAACCGACTCTTTTTTCCCAGCGACTGCTATGCTTTCGCAGAGGTTTTCAGCTTGGCCTGAACCGCACTTCGCTGCTGCTTCCTCAGCAAGGCTTTGGGCGTTTGCTCTGTCGCGTCAGGGAAGGAGATCTGTGGGAGAGCTGGTGACTCTTGGGCTTTGCTCTCCCAGGCTCCATGTTCGCACCCTGGGTTCACCGTGCCAGGCTGAACTTCGCAGACACAGCCACCACCCTAAAGCAGCGTGCGTGGTCTAGGATACACTCCCTGCCAACTGCCATCTCCTGACCTAGTAAGGCTTGGCTTTTTGCTCTGGAGTTCAGGCAGACTCAGGGACTAGGCCAGTGCCTTCCCCATAGGAAAGGAGAGGCGACAGCAACCCTGCACAGCGCCCGTGCACTGGGATGGGGAGCTGTGGGGGACTATACCCTCTTCTTCCCCGACACACCCCCTGCCACCCCCAACGCTGCCACCTCTTGGAGGAAGATGGCATCTGGCTGCCCTTTCTTCCAGGGAGCTGTATCTGCGAGTTCTGGGTATGGCGCCTGGTGGCAAGCCCACGTCTGCTTAGGGACAGGTGGCCTTGGAGATGCTGTCCCCTTGGGACAGGAGGCACACAGAACAGGCCTGCATTCTGCCCAGACTCCTTCCTCCGAGTGGAGTATGCGCGTCTGCCCTAGCCGTCCTCTCGTGTCTTCCTAAAGCCAGGCTTTCGTCTCTACAAACAGGGAGCGGGTGACACTTGTCTTGCCACCGTCCTGCTGTTCTTCCCAAGGCAGACTCTCCTGATTTGCGACTGTTTCCCGACAACAAGGCCAACGGCTCCTTCTCTTCTCACGGGGAGGCGTTCTGCTCCTTCCCCAGACTTGCTCCCGGGAAGCACGGTGACAGCCGTGTCCTTATCCTTAAGGCCCTTTCCAGATGTGCATCCACGCTTCTCTCGCAGGCAGTGGGGATGCTAGGGCCTAGGGAATTTCGCTCCATGCGGGTTTCTTCCACCGTGCTGCGCAGACTAGCTCATGGAAGCAGTAGCAGCATCCCACAAAGCGACTCAGATTACCCAACGAATGCTGGGCTTTCCAAGAGGAGGAGCCTGGTCAAAGAGGCTTTCCCTGTAGGGTGGTTTCTCCCAACTTGAGACTTGGCCTGGAAAGCAGGAGCAGCAGCCCGCAGAACCGACTCTGATTTCTAAGCAAACGGAGAGGGTGACACTTGTCTTGCCACCTGCCCGCTATTGTTGCAATGCATGCTCTCCTGTTTCATACCCTTCGTTAAGACTGTTTCTACAGGCACAATCACGCTTCTCTCTCAAGTAGAGGGGATGCCCGGGACAAGAGGATTTCGCTCCATGCGGGTTTCTTACACCGTGCTTCAGAGACTATGTTCAGGCAAGCGGCCTCTGAATCGCACAGAACCGACTCTGTTTTCCCCAAGAATGCTGTGCATTCCTAGAGGGAATGCCCAGGCAAAGAGGCTTTCGCTCTATGCGGAATTCTGCCACCGTGCTGCCAATACTAGGCTCAAGCAAGCAGCAACAGCAGCCCAGAAAACCGACTCATTTTTCCCAGTGACTGCTATGCTTTCGCAGAGGTTTTCAGCTTGGCCTGAACCGCACTTCGCTGCTGCTTCCTCAGCAAGTCTTTGGGCGTTCACTCTGTCGCGTCAGGGAAGGAGATCTGTGGGAGAGCTGGTGCCTCTTGGGCTTCGCTCTCCCAGGCTCCATGGTCGCACCCTGGGTTCACCGTGCCAGGCTGAACTTCGCAGACACAGCCACCACCCTGCAGCAACATGCGTGGTCTAGGATGACACTCCCTGCCAACGGCCATCTCCTGGCCTAGTAAGGCTTGGCTTTTTGCTCTGGAGTTCAGGCGGACTCGGGGACTAGGCCAGTGCCTTCCCCATAGGAACGGAGAGGCGACAGGAACCCTGCACAGCGCCCGTGCACTGCGATGGGGAGCTGTTGGGGACTATACCCTCTTCTTCCCCGACACACCCCCTGCCAGCCCCAACGCTGCCACCTCTTGGAGGAAGATGGCATCAGGCTGCCCTTTCTTCCAGGGAGCTGGATGTGCAAGTTTCGGGTATGGCGCCTGGTGGCAAGCCCACGTCTGCCCTAGGGACAGTTGGCCTTGGAGATGCTGTCCCCTTGGGACAGGAGGCACACAGAACAGGCCTGCATTCTGCCCAGACTCCTTCCTCAGAGTGGAGTATGCGCGCCTGCTCTAGCCGTCCCCTCGTGTCTTCCTAAAGCCAGGCTTTCGTCTCTATGAACAGGGAGCGGGTGACACTTGTCTTGCCACCATCCCGCTGTTCTTCCCAGGGCAGGCTCTTCTGCTTTGCGACTGTTTCCCTACAACAAGGCCAACGGCTCCTTCTCTTCTCACGGGGAGGCGTTCTGCTCCTTCCCCAGACTTGCTCCCGGGGAGCACGGTGACAGCCGTGTCCCTATCCTTAAGGCCCTTTCCGGATGTGCATCCACGCTTCTCTCGCAGGCAGTGGGGATGCTAGGGCCAAGAGAATTTCGCTCCATGCGGGTTTCTTCCACCGTGCTGCGCAGACTAGCTCAGGCAAGCAGCAGCAGCATCCCACAAAGCGACTCAGATTTCCCAACGAATGCTGTGCTTTCCCAGTGCAGGAGCCTGGTCAAAGAGGCTTTCCCTGTAGGTTGGTGTCTCCCACCTTGAGACTTGGCCTAGGCAAGCAGGAGCAGCAGCCTGCAGAACCGACTCTGATTTCTGAGCAAACGGAGAGGGTGACACTTGTCTTGCCACCTGCCCGCTACTATTGCAATGCATGCTCTCCTGTTTCATGACCTTTCATTAAGACTGTTTCTACAGGCACAACCACGCTTCTCTCTCAAGTAGAGGGGATGCCCGAGAAAAGAGGATTTCGCTCCATGCGGGTTTCTTACACCGTGCTTCAGAGACTATGTTCAGGCAAGCGGCCTCTGAATCGCACAGTAGCGACTCTGTTTCCCCAAGAATGCTGTGCTTTCCTAGAGGGAATGCCCAGGCAAAGAGGCTCTATGCCGGATTCTGCCACCGTGCTGCCAATACTAGGCTCAAGCAAGCAGCAATAGCAGCCCAGGGAACCGACTCTTTTTTCCCAGCGACTGCTATGCTTTCGCAGAGGTTTTCAGCTTGGCCTGAACCGCACTTCGCTGCTGCTTCCTCAGCAAGGCTTTGGGCGTTTGCTCTGTCGCGTCAGGGAAGGAGATCTGTGGGAGAGCTGGTGCCTCTTGGGCTTTGCTCTCCCAGGCTCCATGTTCGCACCCTGGGTTCACCGTGCCAGGCTGAACTTCGCAGACACAGCCACCACCCTAAAGCAGCGTGCGTGGTCTAGGATACACTCCCTGCCAACTGCCATCTCCTGACCTAGTAAGGCTTGGCTTTTTGCTCTGGAGTTCAGGCAGACTCAGGGACTAGGCCAGTGCCTTCCCCATAGGAAAGGAGAGGCGACAGCAACCCTGCACAGCGCCCGTGCACTGGGATGGGGAGCTGTGGGGGACTATACCCTCTTCTTCCCCGACACACCCCCCTGCCACCCCCAACGCTGCCACCTCTTGGAGGAAGATGGCATCTGGCTGCCCTTTCTTCCAGGGAGCTGTATCTGCGAGTTCTGGGTATGGCGCCTGGTGGCAAGCCCACGTCTGCTTAGGGACAGGTGGCCTTGGAGATGCTGTCCCCTTGGGACAGGAGGCACACAGAACAGGCCTGCATTCTGCCCAGACTCCTTCCTCCGAGTGGAGTATGCGCGTCTGCCCTAGCCGTCCTCTCGTGTCTTCCTAAAGCCAGGCTTTCGTCTCTACAAACAGGGAGCGGGTGACACTTGTCTTGCCACCGTCCTGCTGTTCTTCCCAAGGCAGACTCTCCTGATTTGCGACTGTTTCCCGACAACAAGGCCAACGGCTCCTTCTCTTCTCACGGGGAGGCGTTCTGCTCCTTCCCCAGACTTGCTCCCGGGAAGCACGGTGACAGCCGTGTCCTTATCCTTAAGGCCCTTTCCAGATGTGCATCCACGCTTCTCTCGCAGGCAGTGGGGATGCTAGGGCCTAGGGAATTTCGCTCCATGCGGGTTTCTTCCACCGTGCTGCGCAGACTAGCTCATGGAAGCAGTAGCAGCATCCCACAAAGCGACTCAGATTACCCAACGAATGCTGGGCTTTCCAAGAGGAGGAGCCTGGTCAAAGAGGCTTTCCCTGTAGGGTGGTTTCTCCCAACTTGAGACTTGGCCTGGAAAGCAGGAGCAGCAGCCCGCAGAACCGACTCTGATTTCTAAGCAAACGGAGAGGGTGACACTTGTCTTGCCACCTGCCCGCTATTGTTGCAATGCATGCTCTCCTGTTTCATACCCTTCGTTAAGACTGTTTCTACAGGCACAATCACGCTTCTCTCTCAAGTAGAGGGGATGCCCGGGACAAGAGGATTTCGCTCCATGCGGGTTTCTTACACCGTGCTTCAGAGACTATGTTCAGGCAAGCGGCCTCTGAATCGCACAGAACCGACTCTGTTTTCCCCAAGAATGCTGTGCATTCCTAGAGGGAATGCCCAGGCAAAGAGGCTTTCGCTCTATGCGGAATTCTGCCACCGTGCTGCCAATACTAGGCTCAAGCAAGCAGCAACAGCAGCCCAGAAAACCGACTCATTTTTCCCAGTGACTGCTATGCTTTCGCAGAGGTTTTCAGCTTGGCCTGAACCGCACTTCGCTGCTGCTTCCTCAGCAAGTCTTTGGGCGTTCACTCTGTCGCGTCAGGGAAGGAGATCTGTGGGAGAGCTGGTGCCTCTTGGGCTTCGCTCTCCCAGGCTCCATGGTCGCACCCTGGGTTCACCGTGCCAGGCTGAACTTCGCAGACACAGCCACCACCCTGCAGCAACATGCGTGGTCTAGGATGACACTCCCTGCCAACGGCCATCTCCTGGCCTAGTAAGGCTTGGCTTTTTGCTCTGGAGTTCAGGCGGACTCGGGGACTAGGCCAGTGCCTTCCCCATAGGAACGGAGAGGCGACAGGAACCCTGCACAGCGCCCGTGCACTGCGATGGGGAGCTGTTGGGGACTATACCCTCTTCTTCCCCGACACACCCCCTGCCAGCCCCAACGCTGCCACCTCTTGGAGGAAGATGGCATCAGGCTGCCCTTTCTTCCAGGGAGCTGGATGTGCAAGTTTCGGGTATGGCGCCTGGTGGCAAGCCCACGTCTGCCCTAGGGACAGTTGGCCTTGGAGATGCTGTCCCCTTGGGACAGGAGGCACACAGAACAGGCCTGCATTCTGCCCAGACTCCTTCCTCAGAGTGGAGTATGCGCGCCTGCTCTAGCCGTCCCCTCGTGTCTTCCTAAAGCCAGGCTTTCGTCTCTATGAACAGGGAGCGGGTGACACTTGTCTTGCCACCATCCCGCTGTTCTTCCCAGGGCAGGCTCTTCTGCTTTGCGACTGTTTCCCTACAACAAGGCCAACGGCTCCTTCTCTTCTCACGGGGAGGCGTTCTGCTCCTTCCCCAGACTTGCTCCCGGGGAGCACGGTGACAGCCGTGTCCCTATCCTTAAGGCCCTTTCCGGATGTGCATCCACGCTTCTCTCGCAGGCAGTGGGGATGCTAGGGCCAAGAGAATTTCGCTCCATGCGGGTTTCTTCCACCGTGCTGCGCAGACTAGCTCAGGCAAGCAGCAGCAGCATCCCACAAAGCGACTCAGATTTCCCAACGAATGCTGTGCTTTCCCAGTGCAGGAGCCTGGTCAAAGAGGCTTTCCCTGTAGGTTGGTGTCTCCCACCTTGAGACTTGGCCTAGGCAAGCAGGAGCAGCAGCCTGCAGAACCGACTCTGATTTCTGAGCAAACGGAGAGGGTGACACTTGTCTTGCCACCTGCCCGCTACTATTGCAATGCATGCTCTCCTGTTTCATGACCTTTCATTAAGACTGTTTCTACAGGCACAACCACGCTTCTCTCTCAAGTAGAGGGGATGCCCGAGAAAAGAGGATTTCGCTCCATGCGGGTTTCTTACACCGTGCTTCAGAGACTATGTTCAGGCAAGCGGCCTCTGAATCGCACAGTAGCGACTCTGTTTCCCCAAGAATGCTGTGCTTTCCTAGAGGGAATGCCCAGGCAAAGAGGCTCTATGCCGGATTCTGCCACCGTGCTGCCAATACTAGGCTCAAGCAAGCAGCAATAGCAGCCCAGGGAACCGACTCTTTTTTCCCAGCGACTGCTATGCTTTCGCAGAGGTTTTCAGCTTGGCCTGAACCGCACTTCGCTGCTGCTTCCTCAGCAAGGCTTTGGGCGTTTGCTCTGTCGCGTCAGGGAAGGAGATCTGTGGGAGAGCTGGTGCCTCTTGGGCTTTGCTCTCCCAGGCTCCATGTTCGCACCCTGGGTTCACCGTGCCAGGCTGAACTTCGCAGACACAGCCACCACCCTAAAGCAGCGTGCGTGGTCTAGGATACACTCCCTGCCAACTGCCATCTCCTGACCTAGTAAGGCTTGGCTTTTTGCTCTGGAGTTCAGGCAGACTCAGGGACTAGGCCAGTGCCTTCCCCATAGGAAAGGAGAGGCGACAGCAACCCTGCACAGCGCCCGTGCACTGGGATGGGGAGCTGTGGGGGACTATACCCTCTTCTTCCCCGACACACCCCCTGCCACCCCCAACGCTGCCACCTCTTGGAGGAAGATGGCATCTGGCTGCCCTTTCTTCCAGGGAGCTGTATCTGCGAGTTCTGGGTATGGCGCCTGGTGGCAAGCCCACGTCTGCTTAGGGACAGGTGGCCTTGGAGATGCTGTCCCCTTGGGACAGGAGGCACACAGAACAGGCCTGCATTCTGCCCAGACTCCTTCCTCCGAGTGGAGTATGCGCGTCTGCCCTAGCCGTCCTCTCGTGTCTTCCTAAAGCCAGGCTTTCGTCTCTACAAACAGGGAGCGGGTGACACTTGTCTTGCCACCGTCCTGCTGTTCTTCCCAAGGCAGACTCTCCTGATTTGCGACTGTTTCCCGACAACAAGGCCAACGGCTCCTTCTCTTCTCACGGGGAGGCGTTCTGCTCCTTCCCCAGACTTGCTCCCGGGAAGCACGGTGACAGCCGTGTCCTTATCCTTAAGGCCCTTTCCAGATGTGCATCCACGCTTCTCTCGCAGGCAGTGGGGATGCTAGGGCCAAGAGAATTTCGCTCCATGCGGGTTTCTTCCACCGTGCTGTGCAGACTAGCTCATGGAAGCAGTAGCAGCATCCCACAAAGCGACTCAGATTACCCAACGAATGCTGGGCTTTCCAAGAGGAGGAGCCTGGTCAAAGAGGCTTTCCCTGTAGGGTGGTTTCTCCCAACTTGAGACTTGGCCTAGGAAAGCAGGAGCAGCAGCCCGCAGAACCGACTCTGATTTCTAAGCAAACGGAGAGGGTGACACTTGTCTTGCCACCTGCCCGCTATTGTTGCAATGCATGCTCTCCTGTTTCATACCCTTCGTTAAGACTGTTTCTACAGGCACAATCACGCTTCTCTCTCAAGTAGAGGGGATGCCCGGGACAAGAGGATTTCGCTCCATGCGGGTTTCTTACACCGTGCTTCAGAGACTATGTTCAGGCAAGCGGCCTCTGAATCGCACAGAACCGACTCTGTTTTCCCCAAGAATGCTGTGCATTCCTAGAGGGAATGCCCAGGCAAAGAGGCTTTCGCTCTATGCGGAATTCTGCCACCGTGCTGCCAATACTAGGCTCAAGCAAGCAGCAACAGCAGCCCAGAAAACCGACTCTTTTTTCCCAGTGACTGCTATGCTTTCGCAGAGGTTTTCAGCTTGGCCTGAACCGCACTTCGCTGCTGCTTCCTCAGCAAGTCTTTGGGCGTTCACTCTGTCGCGTCAGGGAAGGAGATCTGTGGGAGAGCTGGTGCCTCTTGGGCTTCGCTCTCCCAGGCTCCATGGTCGCACCCTGGGTCACCGTGCCAGGCTGAACTTCGCAGACACAGCCACCACCCTGCAGCAACATGCGTGGTCTAGGATGACACTCCCTGCCAACGGCCATCTCCTGGCCTAGTAAGGCTTGGCTTTTTGCTCTGGAGTTCAGGCGGACTCGGGGACTAGGCCAGTGCCTTCCCCATAGGAACGGAGAGGCGACAGGAACCCTGCACAGCGCCCGTGCACTGCGATGGGGAGCTGTTGGGGACTATACCCTCTTCTTCCCCGACACACCCCCTGCCACCCCCAACGCTGCCACCTCTTGGAGGAAGATGGCATCAGGCTGCCCTTTCTTCCAGGGAGCTGGATGTGCAAGTTCCGGGTATGGCGCCTGGTGGCAAGCCCACGTCTGCCCTAGGGACAGTTGGCCTTGGAGATGCTGTCCCCTTGGGACAGGAGGCACACAGAACAGGCCTGCATTCTGCCCAGACTCCTTCCTCAGAGTGGAGTATGCGCGCCTGCTCTAGCCGCCCCCTCGTGTCTTCCTAAAGCCAGGCTTTCGTCTCTATGAACAGGGAGCGGGTGACACTTGTCTTGCCACCATCCCGCTGTTCTTCCCAGGGCAGGCTCTTCTGCTTTGCGACTGTTTCCCTACAACAAGGCCAACGGCTCCTTCTCTTCTCACGGGGAGGCGTTCTGCTCCTTCCCCAGACTTGCTCCTGGGGAGCACGGTGACAGCCGTGTCCCTATCCTTAAGGCCCTTTCCGGATGTGCATCCACGCTTCTCTCGCAGGCAGTGGGGATGCTAGGGCCAAGAGAATTTCGCTCCATGCGGGTTTCTTCCACCGTGCTGCGCAGACTAGCTCAGGCAAGCAGCAGCAGCATCCCACAAAGCGACTCAGATTTCCCAACGAATGCTGTGCTTTCCCAGTGCAGGAGCCTGGTCAAAGAGGCTTTCCCTGTAGGTTGGTGTCTCCCACCTTGAGACTTGGCCTAGGCAAGCAGGAGCAGCAGCCCGCAGAACCGACTCTGATTTCTGAGCAAACGGAGAGGGTGACACTTGTCTTGCCACCTGCCCGCTACTATTGCAATGCATGCTCTCCTGTTTCATGACCTTTCATTAAGACTGTTTCTACAGGCACAACCACGCTTCTCTCTCAAGTAGAGGGGATCCCCGAGACAAGAGGATTTCGCTCCATGCGGGTTTCTTACACCGTGCTTCAGAGACTATGTTCAGGCAAGCGGCCTCTGAATCGCACAGTAGCGACTCTGTTTCCCCAAGAATGCTGTGCTTTCCTAGAGGGAATGCCCAGGCAAAGAGGCTTTCGCTCTATGCGGGATTCTGCCACCGTGCTGCCAATACTAGGCTCAAGCAAGCAGCAACAGCAGCCCAGGGAACCGACTCTTTTTTCCCAGCGACTGCTATGCTTTCGCAGAGGTTTTCAGCTTGGCCTGAACCGCACTTCGCTGCTGCTTCCTCAGCAAGGCTTTGGGCGTTTGCTCTGTCGCGTCAGGGTAGGAGATCTGTGGGAGAGCTGGTGCCTCTTGGGCTTTGCTCTCCCAGGCTCCATGGTCGCACCCTGGGTTCACCGTGCCAGGCTGAACTTCGCAGACACAGCCACCACCCTAAAGCAGCGTGCGTGGTCTAGGATGACACTCCCTGCCAACTGCCATCTCCTGACCTAGTAAGGCTTGGCTTTTTGCTCTGGAGTTCAGGCGGACTCGGGGACTAGGCCAGTGCCTTCCCCATAGGAAAGGAGAGGCGACAGGAACCCTGAACAGCGCCCGTGCACTGGGTGGGGAGCAGTGGGGGACTACACCCTCTTCTTCCCCGACACACCCCCTGCCACCCCCAACGCTGCCACCTCTTGGAGGAAGATGGCATCTGGCTGCCCTTTCTTCCAGGGAGCTGTATCTGCGAGTTCTGGGTATGGCGCCTGGTGGCAAGCCCACGTCTGCTTAGGGACAGGTGGCCTTGGAGATGCTGTCCCCTTGGGACAGGAGGCACACAGAACAGGCCTGCATTCTGCCCAGACTCCTTCCTCCGAGTGGAGTATGCGCGTCTGCCCTAGTCGTCCTCTCGTGTCTTCCTAAAGCCAGGCTTTCGTCTCTACAAACAGGGAGCGGGTGACACTTGTCTTGCCACCGTCCTACTGTTCTTCCCAAGGCAGACTCTCCTGATTTGCGACTGTTTCCCGACAACAAGGCCAACGGCTCCTTCTCTTCACACGGGGAGGCGTTCTGCTCCTTCCCCAGACTTGCTCCCGGGGAGCACGGTGACAGCCGTGTCCCTATCCTTAAGGCACTTTCCACATGTGCATCCACGCTTCTCTCGCAGGCAGTGGGGATGCTAGGGCCAAGAGAATTTCGCTCCATGCGGGTTTCTTCCACCGTGCTGCGCAGACTAGCTCAGGGAAGCAGTAGCAGCATCCCACAAAGCGACTCAGATTACCCAACGAATGCTGGGCTTTCCAAGAGGAGGAGCCTGGTCAAAGAGGCTTTCCCTGTAGGGTGGTTTCTCCCACCTTGAGACTTGGCCTAGGCAAGCAGGAGCAGCAGCCCGCAGAACCGACTCTGATTTCTGAGCAAACGGAGAGGGGTGACACTTGTCTTGCCACCTGCCCGCTACTATTGCAATGCATGCTCTCCTGTTTCATGACCTTTCCTTAAGACTGTTTCTACAGGCACAACCACGCTTCTCTCTCAAGTAGTGGGGATGCCCGAGACAAGAGGATTTCGCTCCATGCGGGTTTCTTACACCGTGCTTCAGAGACTATGTTCAGGCAAGCGGCCTCTGAATCGTACAGGACCGACTCTGTTTCCCCAAGAATGCTGTGCTTTCCTAGAGGGAATGCCCAGGCAAAGAGGCTTTCGCTCTATGCGGGATTCTGCCACCGTGCTGCCAATACTAGGCTCAAGCAAGCAGCAACAGCAGCCCAGGGAACCGACTCTTTTTTCCCAGCGACTGCTATGCTTTCGCAGAGGTTTTCAGCTTGGCCTGAACCGCACTTCGCTGCTGCTTCCTCAGCAAGGCTTTGGGCGTTTGCTCTGTCGCGTCAGGGAAGGAGATCTGTGGGAGAACTGGTGCCTCTTGGTCTTTGCTCTCCCAGCTCCATGGTCGCACCCTGGGTTCACCGTGCCAGGCTGAACTTCGCAGACACAGCCACCACCCTAAAGCAGCGTGCGTGGTCTAGGATGACACTCCCTGCCAACTGCCATCTCCTGACCTAGTAAGGCTTGGCTTTTTGCTCTGGAGTTCAGGCGGACTCGGGGACTAGGCCAGTGCCTT
>NW_025334858.1:0-51720 GCF_020171115.1 Neogale vison
TCCTGTTCGGGTTCTTGGTGCAGCAGGAACTTTACTTAGACTCTTGTCACTAGTTGCAAATGGTGAGTGACCTCTGTGCCATCACCTGGCAAACATCCTCCTGCTTGGGACTGGAATAGATATCATGGAACTTCTGGTAGACAATTTACCATGCATGTATTATTTGAAGGTCTACCAGCAGCATTGCTAAGTCTTTCAACAATTTCAGGTTCCTGTGGTTTTGACCTCTTTGAGCTTGTGCTCTCTGTTGTAAGGGAGGAGCATGCTTTCAGTATTGTATGACATTGTGTCTTCCCAAGTATGGGTCCTGACACCACAGCTAAATGCTATCTCTGTTTTTTTTTTCCAATTTATTTATTTTCAGAAAAACAGTATTCATTATTTTTTCACCACACCCAGTGCTCCATGCAAGCCATGCCCTCTATAATACCCAACACCTGGTACCCCAACCTCCCACGCCCCGCCACTTCAAACCCCTCAGACTGTTTTTCAGAGTCCATAGTCTCTCATGGTTCACTCTGTCTTTATAGGTGGTGCTTCAAGGAACAGGAGACTTGGCCTCCTTGGCAGCATCCAATGTATCCGGCTCTGTCTCTTCAGTGCAGATTCAAGTGCAACACGTACAGGAGTGTAACCCCTGTCATCTCCCTGATGGATGTGCATCACAGCAGTAAGTTGTCCTGGTTCTGAAACTTCCACCTGGGTTGAGGTTCAGGGCTTGACTTGGGTGCCTCTTTTGCTGGCTTCTACCTTTCTTCTGGAGGCAAAGATACCCTCTTCTTTTTTTATTAAATTGAAGATGTACCCTTAGCCAGAATATCTAGAGCTTGTTGCTTGGGGAAAACTATTAGTGGCACATATGGAGAAGGTTCTGCAAGTCCCTGCTCCAATCAAAACATCTGAACTTCAGGTGGCTTCTGTTACCAGAATCCTGAGTTATTGCAGGGTTATCTTATAAACAGACATTCTCTCCAAAATAGTGTTTTCTGTCAACACATTCTTTTTGAGGCCAGTAAACTAGAGTAAAGAATATTGGGCATTTTTACAAATGGATCTCTGAGTGGACATGCTTTATTTATTTATTTATTTATTTATTTATTTTGAGGGGGAGGTGCGAGAGAGAGAGAGGGAGACACTGGGCAGGCACCACACGCTTTGTAGAGCATGACACAGGGATTGATCATACAATGCTGGGATCATCATCTCAGCCAAAATCAAGAGAGTCAGTAAGAAGTTCACTCACATAGAGTGGAGAAGACATGAGGAGGTAGAGTGTTTGCACATCTCCTGTAGGAATTCCATAACACTGAAGATTCAGGATAGATGAATGAGAACATATTTCTTTTTTTTTCCATGTTTTTTTAAATTTATTTTTTATTTTCAGCATAACAGTATTCATTATTTTTGCACCACACCCAGTGCTCCATGCAATCCTTGCGCTCTATAATACCCACCACCTGGAACCCCGGCCTCCCACCCCCAGCCCCTTCAAAAACCTCAGATTGTTTTTCAGAGTCCATAGTCTCTCATGGTTCACCTCCCCTTCCAATTTCGCCCAATTCCCTTCTCCTCTCTATCTCCCCATGTCCTCCATGCTATTTGTTATGATCCACAAATAAGTGAAACCATATGATAATTGACTCTCTCTGGTTGACTTATTTCACTCAGCATAATCTCTTCCAGTTCCATCCATGTTGCTACAAAAGTTGGGTATTCGTCCTTTCTGATGGAGGCATAATACCCCATAGTGTATATGGACCACATCTTCCTTACCCATTCGTCCATTGAAGGACATCTTGGTTCTTTCCACAGTTTGGCGACCATGGCCATTGCTGCTATAAACATTGGAGTACAGATGGCCCTTCTTTTCACTACATCTGAATCTTTGGCGTAAATACCTAGGAGAGCAATGTCAGGGTCATAGGGAAGTTCTATTTTTAATTTCTTGAGGAATCTCCACACTGTTCTCCAAAGAGGCTGCACCAGCTTGCATTCCCACCAACAGTGTAAGAGTGGTCCCCTTTCTCCACATCCTCTCCAACACATGTTGTTTCCTGTCTTGCTGATTTTGGCCATTCTAACTGGCGTAAGGTGATATTTCAATGTAGTTTTAACTTGAATCTCCCTAATGGCTAGTGATGATGAACATTTTTTCATGGGTCTGATAGCCATTTGTATGTCTTGATTGGAGAAGTGTCTGTTCATATCTTCTGCCCATTTTTTGATGTGTTTGTCTGTTTCGTGTGGGTTGAGTTTGAGGAGTTCATTATAGATCCTGGATATCAACCTTTTTTCTGTACTGTCATTTGCAAATATCTTCTCCCATTCCATGGGGTGCCTCTTTGTTTTCTTGACTGTTTCCTTTGCTGTGCAGAAGGTTTTGATTTTGATGAACTCCCAAAAGTTCATCTTCCCTTTTGTTTCCTTAGCCTTTGGAGACAAATCTTGGGAAAGAAGTTGCTGTGGCTGATATCAAAGAGATTACTTTCTGCCTTCTCCTCTAGGATTCTGATGGATTCCTGTCTCATGTTGAGGTCTTTTATCCATTTTGAGTTTATCTTTGTGTATGGTGTAAGAGAATGGTCGAGTTTCATTCTTCTACATATTGCTGCCCGGTTTTCGCAGCACCATTTATTGAAGAGACTGTCTTTTCTCCACTGTATATTTTCTTCCTGTTTTGTCAAAGAATATTTGACTGTAGAGTTGAGGGTCCATATCTGGGCTCTCTACTCTGTTCCACTGGTCTATGTGTCTGTTTTTATGCCAGTACCATGCTGTCTTTGTGATCACAGCTTTGTAGTAAAGCTAGAAATTAAGTAACGTGATTCCCCCTTTTTATTTTTGTTTTTCAACATTTCCTTGGTGATGCGGGGTCTCTTCTGATTCCATACAAATTTTAGGATTATTTGCTCCAGCTCTTTGAAGAATACTGGTGGAATTTTGATCGGAATAGCATTAAAAGTATAGATTGCTCCAGGCAGTATAGACATTTTAACAATATTTATTCTTCCGATCCAAGAGCATGGAACGGTCTTCCATCTTTTTGTGTCTTATTCAATTTCTTTCATAAGTGTTCTGTTGTGCCTCAAGTACAGATTCTTTACCTCTTTGGTTAGGTTTATTCCCAGGTATCTTATGGTTCTTGGTGCTATAGTAAATGGAATCGATTCCCTAATTTCTCTTTCTGTATTTTCATTGTCAATGTATAAGAAAGCCACTGATTTCTGTATATTGACTTTGTATCCTGCCACATTGCTGAATTGCTGTATGAGTTCTAGTAGTTTGGGGGAGAAGTCTCTTGGGTTTTCCATATAAAGAATCATGTCATCTCAAACAAAAACTGAAAGAATTTGCAAACACCAAACCAGCTCTACAGGAAATACTGAAAGGGGTCCTCTAAGCAAAGAGAGAGTCTACAAGTGGTAGATCAGAAAGGAACAGAGACAATATACAGTAACAGTCACCTTACAGGCAATACAATGGCACTAAAATCATATCTCTCAATAGTTACCCTGAATGTAAATGGGGTAAATGCCCCAATCAAAAGACACAGGGTATCAGAATGGATAAAAAAACAAAACCCATCTATATGTTGCCTCCAAGAAACTCATTTTAAGCCCGAAGACACCTCCAGATTTAAAGTGAGGGGTGGAAAAGAATTTACCATGCTAATGGACATCAGAAAAAAGCACGAGTGGCAATTCTTATATCAGATCAATTAGATTTTAAGCCAAAGACTATAATAAGAGATGAGGAAGGACACTATATCATAATCAAAGTGTCTGTCCAAGAAGAAGATCTAAAAATTTTAAATATCTATGCCCCCAACGTGGGCGCAGCAAACTATATAAACCAATTAACAACAAAATCAAAGAAACACATCAACAATAATACAATAATAGTAGGGGACTTTAACACTCCCCTCACTGAAATGGACAGATCATCCAAGCAAAAGATCAACAGGGAAATAAAGGCCTTAAATGATACACTGGATGAGATGGACATCACAGATATATTCAGAACATTTCATCCCAAAGCAACAGAATACACATTCTTCTCTAGTGCACATGGAACATTCTCCAGAATAGATCACATCCTCAGTCCTAAATCAGGACTCAACCGGTATCAAAAGATTGGGTTCATTCCCTGCATATTTTCAGACCACAATGCTCTGAAGCTAGAACTCAACCACAAGAGGAAGTTTGGAAAGAACCCAAATAAATGGAGACTAAACAGCATCCTTCTAAAGAATGAATGGGTCAACCGGGAAATTAAAGAAGAATTGAAAAAAATCATGGAAACAAATGATAATGAAAATACAACGGTTCAAAATCTGTGGGACACAACAAAGGCAGTCCTGAGAGGAAAATATATAGCGGTACAAGCTTTTCTCAAGAAACAAGAAAGGTCTCAGGTACACAACCTAACCCTACACCTAAAGGAGCTGGAGAAAGAACAAGAAAGAAACCCTAAGCCCAGCAGGAGAAGAGAAATCATAAAGATCAGAGCAGAAATCAATGAAATAAAAACCAAAAAAACAATAGAACAAATCAACGAAACTAAGAGATCGTTCTTTGAAAGAATTAATAAAATGGAGAAACCCCTGGCCAGACTTATCAAAAAGAAAAGAGAAAGGACCCAAATAAATAAAATCATGAATGAAAGAGGAGAGATCACAACTAACACCAAAGAAATACAAACTATTATAAGAACATACTATGAACAACTCTACATCAAAAAATTTGACAATCTGGAAGAAATGGATGCATTCCTAGAAACATATAAACTACCAAAATTGAACCAGGAAGAAATAGAAAGCCTGAACAGACCCATAACCAGTAAGGAGATTGAAACAGCCATTAAAAATCTCCAAACAAACAAAAGCCCAGGGCCAGACGGCTTCCTGGGGGAATTCTTCCAAACACTTAAAGAAGAACTAATTCCTATTCTCCTGGAACTGTTCCAAAAAATAGAAACGGAAGGAAAACTTCCAAACCCATTTTATGAGGCCAACATCACCTTGATCCCAAAACCAGACAAGGATCCCATCAAAAAAGAGAGCTATAGACCAATATCCTTGATGAACACAGATGCGAAAATTCTCACCAAAATACTAGCATAGGTTTCAACAGTACATTAAAAGGATTATTTACCACGACCAAGTGGGATTTATCCCAGGGCTGCAAGGTTGGTACAACATCAGCAAATCAATCAATGTGATACAAAACATCAATAAAAGAAAGAACAAGAACCTTATGATACTCTCAATAGATGCTGAAAAAGCATTTGACAAAGTACAGCATCCCTTCCTGATCAAAACCCTTCAAAGTGTAGGGATAGAGGGCACATACCTCAATATCATCAAAGCCATCTATGAAAAACCCACCGCAAATATCATTCTCAATGGAGAAAAACTGAAAGCTTTTCCACTAAGGTCAGGAACACGGCAGGGATGTCCATTATCACCACTGCTATTCAACATAGTACTAGAAGTCCTAGCCTCAGCAATCAGACAACAAAAGGAAATTAAAGGCATCCAAATCGGCAAAGAAGAAGTCAAATTATCACTCTTTGCAGATGATATGATACTCTAGGTGGAAAACCCAAAAGAGTACACTCCAAAACTGCTAGAACTTATACAGGAATTCAGTAAAGTGTCAGGATATAAGATCAATGCACAGAAATCAGTTGCATTTCTCTACACCAACAACAAGACAGAAGAAAGAGAAATTAAGGAGTCAATCCCATTTACAATTGCACCCCAAACCATAAGATACCTAGGAATAAACCTAACCAAAGAGGCTAAGAATCTATACTCAGAAAACTATAATGTACTCATGAAAGAAATTGAGGCCGCAGCAATATCTTCCTAGGAACATCGCCAAAGGCAAGGGAAGCAAAGGCAAAAATGAACTGTTGGGATTTCATCAAAATCAAAAGCTTTTGCACAGCAAAGGAAACAGTTAACAAAACCAAAAGACAACTGACAGAATGGGAGAAGATATTTGCAAACGACATATCAGATAAAGGACTAGTGTCCAAAATCTATAAAGAACTTAACAAACTCAACACCCAAAGAACAAATAATACAATCAAGGTATGGGCAGAGGACATGAACAGACGTTTCTGCAAAGAAGACATCCAGATGGCCAACAGACACATGAAAAAGTGCTCCATATCACTCGGCATCAGGGAAATACAAATCCAAACCACAATGAGATATCACGTCACACCAGTCAGAATGGCTAAAATCAACAAGTCAGGAAATGACAGATGCTGGCGAGGATGCGGAGAAAGGGGAACATTCCTACACTGTTGGTGGGAATGCAAGCTGGTGCAACCACTCTGGAAAACAGCAAGGAGGTTTCTCAAAATGTTGAAAATAGAACTGCCCTATGACCCAGCAATTGCACTACTGGGTATTTACCCTAAAGATACAAACGTAGTGATCCAAAGGGACACGTGCACCCGAATGTTTATAGCAGCAATGTCCACAATAGCCAAACTATGGAAAGAACCTAGATGTCCATCAACAGATGAATGGATAAAGAAGGTGTGGTATATATATACACAATGGAATACTATGCTGCCATCAAAAGAAATGAAATCTTGCCATTTGCGACAACATGGATGGAACTAGAGCGTATCATGCTTAGCGAAATAAGTCAAGCAGAGCAAGACAACTATCATATGATCTCCCTGATATGAGGAAGTAGTGATGCAACATGGGGGCTTAAGTGGGTAGGAGAAGAATCCATGAAACAAGATGGGATAGGGAGGGAGACAAACCATAAGTGACTCTTAATCTCATGAAACAAACTGTGCGTTGCTGGGGGGAGGGGTGTTGGGAGAAGGGGCTAGGGTTATGGACATTGGGGAGGGTATGTGCTTTTGGGTAAATTGGAAGGGGTGGTGAACCATGAGAGACTATGGACTCTGAAAAACAATCTGAGGGGAGTGAAATGGCGGAGGCATGGGAGGTTGGGGTACCAGTTGGTGGGTATTATAGAGGGCACGGCTTGCATGGAGCACTGGGTGTGGTGAAAAAATAATGAATACTGTTTTTCTGAAAATAAATAAATTGGGGAAAAAAAAGAATCATGTCATCTGCAAAGAGAGTTTGACTTCTTCATTACCAATTTGGATACCTTTTATTTCTCTTTGTTTTTTGATTGCTGTTGCTAGAACTTCTAATAGTATGTTGAACAAGAGTGGTGAGAGTGAGCATCCTTGTCGTGTTCCTGATCTCAATGGGAAGGCTGCAAGGTTTTTCCCATTGAGGATGATATTTGCTGTGGGTCTTTTATAGATAGATTTGATGAAGTTCAGGAATGTTCCCTCTATCCCTATACTTTGAAGCGTTTTAATCAGGAACAGATGTTGGATTTTGTCAAAAGCTTTTTCTGCATCAATTAAGAGGACTATGTGGTTCTTCTCTCTTCTCTTATTAATTTGTTGTATCACATTGCTTGATTTGGGAATGTTGAATCATCCTTGTAGCCCAGGGATGAATCCCACCCGGTCATAGTGGATAATCTTTTTAATGTGGTGTTGGATCTTGTTTTCTAGGATCTTGTTGAGAATCTTAGCATCCATATTCATCAGTGATATTGTTCTGAAATTCTCCTTTTTGGTAGGGTCTTTGCCTGGTTTGGGGTTCAGGGTAATGCTGGCTTCATAGAAATATTCAGGAAGTTTTCCTTCTGCTTCAATTTTTGGAAACAGCTTCAGGAGAATAGGTGTTATTTCTCCTTTGAAAGTTTGGTAGAATTCCCCAGGGAATCCATCAGGTCCTGGGCTTTTGTTTTTTGGGAGGTTTTTGATCACCGCTTCAATCTAGTTACTAGATATTGGTCTAATCAGGTTGTCAGTTTCTTCCTGGTTCAATTTTGGGAGTTTATAGTTTTCCAGAAATGCTTCCATTTCATCTAGGTTGCTTAGCTTATTGGCATTTAACTGTTGATAATAACTTTTGATGATTCTTTCTACTTCCTTGGTGTTTGTTGTGATCTCTCCTTTTTCATTCATAATTTTATGTGTTTGATCTTTCTCTCTTTTCTTTTGAATTAGTGTCACCAGTGGTTTATCTATCTTATTGATTCTTTGAAAAAACTAGATTCTAATTTCATTGATATGTTCTACAGTATCTCTGGTTTCTACCTCATCGATCTCAGTTCTAATCTTGATTATTTCCCTTCTTATGTGTGTAGTTAGTTTGATTTGTTGTTGATTCTACAGTTCTTTAGGTTGTAGAGACAGCTGCTGTGGTCTGGATTTTTCAATTTTCTTGAGGGAGGCTTGGATGGCTATGTATTTCTCCCTTAGGCCTGCCTTTGCTGTATCCCATAGGTTTTGGATTGAAGTGTCTTTATTCTCACTGGTTTACAAGAATTGCTTCAGCTCTTCTTTGATCTCCTGGTTGATCCAAGCATTCTTAAGCAGGGTGGTCTTTATCTTCTAGGTGTTTGAGTTCCTTCGGAACTTTGCCTTGTGATTGAGCTTCAGTTTCAAAGCATTGTGATCTGAGAATATGCAGGGAATAATCTCAGTCTTTGGTATCGTTGAGTCCTGATTTGTGACCCAGTATGTGGTCTATTTTGGAGAAAGTTCCATGTGCACTTGAGAAGAATGAGTATTCTGTTGTTTTAGGGTGGAATGTTCTGTATATATCTATGAGGTCCATCTGGTCCAATGTGTCATTCAATGCTCTTTTTATTTACTGATTTTCTTCTTCAATGATCTGTCTGTTTCTGAGAGAGGCTTGTTAAGATCTCCAACGATTAGTGTATTCATATCAATATGACTCTTTATATTGTTTAACAGTATTTTTCTGTAATTGGCTGCTCCCATATTGGGGGCATAGATATTTACAATTGTTAGACCATATTGGTGGATCGTCCCTTTAAGAATGATGTAGTGTCCTTCTGTATCTCTGAATACAGTCTTTAGTTTAAAATCTAATTTGTCTGATATGAGAATCACTACCCCAGCCTTCTTTTGAGGCCCATTGGCATGAAAGATGCTTCTCCATCCCTTCACTTTCAGCCTGGGTATATCTTTAGGTTCAAAATGGGTCTCTTGTAGACAACATATGGATGGGTCCTGTCGTTTTATCCAGTCTGCAACACTGTGCAATTTTCTGGGTGCATTTAGGCCACTCACATTGAGGCTGATTATTGATAGAGAGGTTTTTATTGACATCGTGTTACCTTTGAAGTCTTTGTGTAGATTGTCTCTATATTTCTGTTCAATGCTATTCTTGGGCTTTTTCCTCCTTTAAAGAAGCCCCCTTAATATTTCCTGCAGTATCAGCTTGGTGGTTGCATAGTCTTTTAAGCCTTGCCAGTCTTGGAAACTCTTTATCTCTCCATCCATTTTGAATGTCAGTCTTGCTGAATAAAGTATTCTTGGCTGCATGTTCTTCTCATTCAGTGCCCTGAATATATCTTTCCAGCCCTTTCTGGCTTTCCAGGTCTCTGTGGACAGGTCTGACATTATTCTGATGGACTTTCCTCCGTACATAAGGATCTTCTTTGTCCTAGCTGCTTTCAAGAGGTTCTGCCTACAATTATAATTCTTCATCCTTACTGTTAGGTGTCTCGAGGACTTTCGAGAATCTGTAATCATGGGGGGAAACCTTTCGGCCTCTAGTACATAAACTCTGATTCCATTCACGAGATTTGGAAAATTTTCATGAAGAACTCATTCCACTATATCTTCTAGACTTCTTTCTTTCTCCTCCCCTTCAGGGATTCGAATAATTCTGACATTGGAACGTTTCATGGCATCATTTATTTCCCTGATTCTGTTTTTTGTGGCTTCTAAGCTGTTTGTTCCAGGCTTCCTCCTGTTCCTTTCTCTCTATCTGTTTGTCCTCCAGATCACTAATTCTATCTTCTGTCTCAGTTACTGTAGTGTTGAGAGAATTTAGATTAGATTGGAACTCATTGATAGCATTGTGAAGTTCATCCCTGCTAGCTTCCAGCTCTTCTCTAATATTGAAAACACGATCTCTGGTCATTTTCATTTCGGCCCTAATCAATTCCGTTTGGTCATCCATGGCTTTCTCCAACCTAGCTATTGCTTGGATAATTGTTAGCCTGAATTCTCTTTACAATATATTGTCTATGTTGATAGCCATTAGCTCTGTTGCAGAAGGTCCATCCTCTCTATTTTTCTTCTGTTGGACATTCCTCCTCCTAGTTATTTTGGTGAGAGAGGCCTGAACGGGTGTAGCTGGGTGTATCAACTGTTGTGCAGTCAAGGTGCACCCTGGAATGCTTCTGAGCAATCAGGGTTCCCCACTCAAATGAGAGGAAAAAGAAAAGGAAAAGAAAAAAAGAGAGAGGGAGAGAGACAGGAAAGAAAGGTGAGATAAAAGAGAAGGTTTCGCCCAAATGGGCCCCGAGGTAAGATTTATGAAGTATACAAACAGACACAGACAAACAAAAAGACGGATAAAAGTATATGACAAGAGAAAGAAAAAAAATATATATATATATTTGCATATATATATATATTTATGCAAATAAAGGAAGAACCTCGTCAAAAAGAACCCTGAGTGTAAGATTTATATACTATCAGGACAAACACAAAAACCCAGAAATAATGGTGGAAGAAAAAGATGGGAGAGTGGTTGTAAATTCTCAGTGTGAGTGAGGAAGTTTGTTTTGATCCTTCCTGGATGTATCTTGATATCTTTGTTAAAGGACTCAACTTTCCTAGATAAGGGGGGATTAGGAATTGGTTTACCTATAGGGGTGGCATTGATTGGGGAAATGGGATTACCTTGAAGTTTAACTCTATATGAATATTAGAAAATAAAAATTAAAAAAGAATAAACTAAACTAAACTAAAATTTAAAAAAAATTAAAAAATAGAAGTGCAAAAGGAAAACACAGGTGTATGTATCAAAAAGTTCAGGTGAGAAGGTTATTATGGAATTTGATGTATTGGACATCTCACTGTGATGGTAAATAGGTTAAAAATTATCTATATAATAATAAAAAATTAACCATATTAAAAAGATGAACCAGAAGAGTGGGATCGAATTAATAATAAAAATTATGAAGTAGTGGTGGTTGTTCTCTTGTCATTTTTTTTTTCCTTTCCCGGTTGGTTTTCTGGGGGAGGGGCCTGTCACGTGGGTTTTCAGTCCCTGAAGTTCTCTCAGCTAAGTCCTCCCGCCCCCGTCAAGGGGGTGGGATCTGAGGAAACTGGTTTTTTCAGGCTTTTGTTCTCTGGAGGTTTTTATATTTATTCACTTTTGTTTTTATCTCTCGCCTTGGCCGCTTTTGATGGTTTTTGTAGGTTTAGAGGAAAGCAAACTGCACCCTGACCTCCTTCCCAGAGAGAAGCCTCAGTCTGGCTGCAGAGCCCATATAAATCCCCCCTTGGCAGCTGGCAGAGCAGGTTCCCTGTCGCGGTCCCTGGGGACTCAGGATTTTTTGCTTGTACCCAAAACCATGGCAGCGGGCAGCTGTCTGGGCAGCTCTAGAACGCCAGAGAAGTTCCAAGCAGTGATCGCACACTGAGATTTTCCCGCTGGCCTGGGCTGGGAGTGCCTGGTCTTTCCGGTCCAAGAGCACCTGACTGGCGTTTCTGTGCACCTCTCTCGGGAGGGCGCAGGGCAGGACTCGGACTTTGATGGCATGGCAGGGCACTTGCGTGGGGACTGCAAAAAGGCTGTGCTTCTGTTGGCTGGCGAGACTCCCAGCCCTTCAAGGGAGCCAGGCGCCATGCACTCTCAGGCGCGCTGGTGGTTCATGTACCGAGACCTGGTTTCTCTGTCACACTCTCTCTGGCTCTGTGCCAGGGGTGGCTCTCCTGGGTCTGGGGACTTAAGCCCCGACCCTAACACCCCGATTCCCGCAATTTCCCCCCCGGTGATCCTTTGCTCTTTTTGAGTGCTTTCTACCAGACTCCCAAGTTAATACTGGTCCCCAGGTGCAGGGCACTCTCGTATTGGGATATTACTTTCCAACGGGTCACCTCTGGTGGCTCCCTCGCCCGTTTGTTTATCTTCCGATATCAGTCCGACTTTCCCACTCTGCTTTACCTGCCCACTGGCGTTGTCTGCTCCAGTACAGATCCAGATGTGTATAATTCTGATATCAGGCTGATTTAGTGGATGAGGGTCAGGGTCAGGGCTAGGATTAGGGTTTGGGTCAGGCTCACAGTCAGGGTCAGGGTTAGGGGTTAGTGTTAGGGTTAGAGTAAGGTTAGGGTTAGAGTTAAGGTGAGGGTTAGGGTTAGACGTCTTTAGGGTCAGGGTTAAGGTTAGGGTTAGGGTAGGGGTCAGTGTTAGGGTTAGGTTCAGGGTAAGGTTTAGGGTCAGGCTCACAGTCAGTGTCTGGGTAATGGTTTGTGTCAGATTAAAGGTCAGTGTCAGGGTTAGTTTTAGGGTCAGGTTCAGTGTTATGGTCAGTGTCAGGGTCAGGGTTAGGGTCAAGTTTAGGGTAAGGTCAGCTTTACGTTTAAGTTCTGCTTTAGGGTCAGGGTTCTGGTCAGGCTCACAGTCTGGGTCAGATTTAAGTTTATGGCCAGCGTCAGGGCCAGTGTTAGGATCAGGGTTAGGTCAAAGCCAGGGTTCAGTTTCGTGTTTGGGTCGGGTTCTGTATAGGGTCAAGGTTAGGATCAGGGTCAGGTTTGGCAACGTTCAGGGTTAGGTTTATGGTCAGGGTCAGGTATAGGGTCAGCGTTAGTGTAAAAGTTTGGGGTTCCGGTTAGGTTTAGAGTTATGTTGAGGGTTAAGCTTAGACCGCGTTAAGATCAGGGTCAGGGTTATGGTTAGGGGTTAGTGTTAGGGTTAGTGTTAGCATTAGATTTTGGTTCAAGACCCGTGCTAGGGTCAGGGTTTGGGTTACTTTTAGGGTTAGGGTTGGGTTCAGGCTCATCGTCAGGGTCAGGGCTAGTTTTAGGGTCAGGTTCAGTGTTAGGGTCAGTGTCAGTGTCATGGTTAGGGTCAAGTTTAGGGTAAGGTCATCTTTACGTTTAGGTTCTTGGTTAGGATTAGGGTCAGGATCAGCGTTAGCTTTAGGGTTAGGGTTCTTGTCAGGCTCACGGTCTGGGTCAGATTTAGGTTTATGGCCAGGGTCAGGGTCAGTGTTAGGATCAGGGTTAGGTCAGAGCCAGGGTTTGGTTTCAGGTTAGGGTCAGGGTTCTGTTTAGGGTCAAGGTTAGGATCAGGGTCAGGTTTGGGCAAATTTCATGGTTAGGGTTATGGTCAGGGTCAGGTATAGGGTCAGGGTTAGCATGTAAGTTTTGGGTTAGGGTTAGGGTTAGAGTTATGTTGAGGGTTACACTTAGACCGCGTTAAGGTCAGGGTCAGGGTTATGGTTAGGGGTTAGTGTTAGGGTTAGTGTTAGCGTTAGGTTTTGGTTCAAGACCCGTGTTAGGTTCAGGGTTAGGGTTACTTTTAGGGTTAGGGTTAGGGTCAGGCTCACAGTCAGGGTCAGGGTTAGTGCTAGGGTCAGGTTCAGGGTCACTGTTAGGTTCAGGGTTAAGTTTAGGGTCAAGGTCAGTGTCAGCGACAGGGTGAAGGTCAGAGCCAGGTTCAGTTTTAGTGTCAGGGTCAGGCTTTGGTTTAGGGTCAAGTTTCAGTTCAGTTTCAGGGTTAAGTTCAGGGGAAAGGTTTGGGTTTGGTGTTAGAGTTAGGGTTAGAAGTACGGTTATGGTTAGGGTTAGGGTTAGACAGCGTTAGGGTCAGGGTTAGGGTTTGGGTTAGGGTAGGGTTTAATGTTACCAAGAGGGTCAGCATTACGTTTACGTTCTGGGTCCCTATTAGGGTCCGGGTAAGGGTTACATTTAAGGTTAGGGTTAGGGTCAGGCTCACAGTATGGTCACGGTTAGGGTCTGGGTCAGTGTTAAGGTAAGGTAGGTTTAGGTTTAGGTTCTGGGTCCACATCAGGGTCAGCCCCAGGCTTAGGTTTAGGGTTAGGGTTCGGGTCTGGCTCACTGTCGGGGTCATGGTAGTGTCACGGCTAGGATTAGGGTGTGGGTCAGCCCCGCAGTCAAGATCCACGTCAGGGTTAGGGGTTAGTGTTAGGGTCAAGATTAAGGTTAGGGTTAGAGTAAGGGTCAGGGTTAGGGTTAGACATCATTAGTGTCAGGGTTAGCCTTAGGGTTAAGGTAGGGGTCAGGGTGAGGGTTAGGTTCTGGGTTACGTTTAGGGTCAGGCTCACAGTCAGTGGCAGTGTTAGGGTTAGGGACAGAGTAATGTCAGGGTCATGTTTAGGATTAGGGTCATATTAGGGTTAGAGTTAGGTTGAGGGTTAGGGTTAGACCGGGTTAGGGTCAGGGTCAGGGTTAGGGTTAGGGGTTAGTGTTAGGGTTAGGGTTATCTTTAGGTTTCGGGTCCGGCCCGAGTTAAGGTCAGGGTCAGGGTTACATTTAGGGTTAGGGTTAGGGTCAGTCTCCTAGTCAGGGTCAAGTTTAGTGTTTTGGTCAGGGTTAGGTCAGGGTCAGGGTTATGATTAGGGTCAGGGTCAGGATCACGTTAGGGATGAGTCATGTTTAGGGTAAGGTTAGGGTTAGGTTTAGGTTCAGGGTCCGGATCAGGTTCAACATCAGGCTTAGATTTAGGGTTAGCATTCGGGTCAGGATAATAGTCAGGGTCATGGTCTGGGTCATTGTCAAGGCTAGGGTTAGGGTTTGGCGTCAGGGATATGGTTAAGTTCAGGGTTAGGTTTAGGGTCAGGTTCACATCAGTGTCAGGGTTAGGATTAGGGTCTGGTTCAGTGTTGGGATCAGGGTCCGGGTCAGGGTGTGGGTCATGGTTAGGGTAAGGTCAGCTTTACGTTTAGGTTCTGGGTTAGTATTAGGGTCAGGATCAGGGTTAGCTTTAGGGTTAGGGTTCTGGTCAGGCTCAAGTTCTGGTTCAGAGTGAGGTTAACGTTCATCGTCAGAATCAGTGTTCGGGTCAGCGGTAGGGTCAGAGCCAGGGTTCTGTTTAGGGTCAGTGTCAGGGTTCTGTTTACGGTCAAGGTTAGGGTCAGGGTCAGGTTTAGGCAAAGTTCAGGTTTACTTTTATGGTCAGGGATAGGGATAGGGTCGTGGTTAGGGATATATTTTGGGGTTAGGGTCAGTGTTAGAGTTAAGTTGAGGGTTAGGGATAGACCGGGTTAGGGTCAGGGTCAGAGTTAGGGTTAGGGGTTAGTGTTAGGGTTAGGGTAAGCGTTAGGTTATGGGTCAGGGCCCATGTTAGGGTCAGGGTCAGGGTTATGTTTAGCGTTAGGGTTAGGGTCATGTCACAGTCAGGGTCAAGGTTACTGTTAGAGTCAGGTTTATGGTCAATATTAGGGTCTGGGTTAGGTTTGGGGTCAGGTTCAGGGTCAGGGTGAAGGACAGGGCCAGGGTCCTGTTGAGGGTCAGGATCAGGCTTTGGTTAAGGTCCCGGTTCGGGTCAGGGACAGGGTTAGATTTGGGTCCGTGTTAGTGTCACAGTTAGGTTTAGGGTCAGGGTCAGGCTTTGGTTTAGGGTCAAGTTTCAGTTCAGGGTCTTGGTTAGGGTTAGGGGTTAATGTTAGCGTTAGTGTCAGCATTAGTTTTTGGGTCAGTGCCTGTGTTAGGTTCAGGGTCAGGGTTACATTTAGGGTTGGGTTTAGGGTCAGGCTCACAGTCAGGGTCAGGTTTAGTTTTAGGGTCAGGGTCACTGTTAGGGTCAGGGTTTAGTTTAGGGTCAGGGTCAGGTTAAGGGTGAAGGTCAGGGCCAGGGTCAGGTTTAGGGTCAGGGTCAGGATATTTTTAGGGTCAAGGTTTGGTTCAGGGTCAGGGTTAGGTTCAGGGGAAAGGTTTGGGTTTGGGGTTAGGGTTAGGGTTAGAAGTAGGGTTATGTTTAGGGTTAGGGTTAGACAGTGTTAGGGTAAGGGTTAGGGTTTGAGTTAGTGTAGGGTTTAGTGTTAGGGTTAGTGTCAGCATTAGGTTTAGGTTCAGGGTCCTTATTAGGGTCAGGTTTAGTGTTACATTTAGGGTTAGTGTCAGGGTCGGGCTCATAGTCATGGTCAGTGTTAGGGTTAGGGTCAGGATTAGGTCAGGGTCATGGCTAGGATTAGGATCAGGATCAGGGTTACGGTTAAGGATGAGTCACAGTTAGGTTTAAGGTCAGGGTTAGATTTAGGTTCAGGGTCCAGATCAGGGTCAGTGTCAGGCTTAGGTTTAGGGTTATGGTTCAGATCAGGATCATGTCAGGGTCATGGTCATGGTCAGGGTCAGGTCTAGGGTTAGGGTTTGGGTCAGGTTCACAGTCGGTGTCAAGGTCAGGGTTAGGTGTTAGTGTTAGGGTTAGGGGTAGCTATAGGGTTAGAGTTAGGGTCAGGGTCAGGGTTAGACATCATTAGGGTTATGGTTAGCATTAGGGTAGGGTTGGGGACAGAGTCACTGTTAGGGTCAGGGTTAGGTTTAGGGTCAGGGTCAGGGTCAGGGTCAGGGTGAAGGTCAGGGCCATGATCAGGTTGACAGTCAGGGTCAGGCTTTGGTTTAGATTCCAGGTTCGGGTCAGGGAGAGGTTTAGATTTTGGTCAGTGTTAGGGTCAGAGTTAGGTTTAGGGTCAGAGTTAGGTTTAGTGTCAAGTTTCTGTTCAGGGTCTGGGTTAGGATCAGGGGAACGATTTGTGCTTTGGTTAGGGTTAGGGTTAGAAGTAGGGTTATGTTTAGGGTTAGGGTTAGACAGCGTTACATTCAGGGTTAGGGTTTGGGTTAGGGTAGGGGTCATTTTTGGGGTTAGGGTCAGCGTTAGGTTTAGGTTCAGGGTCTATATTAGGGTCAGGATTTGGGTAACATTTAAAGTTAGGGTTAGGTGTAGGGTTATGGTCAGGTTTAGGTCAGCGTCAGGTTTAGATTAGGGTTACGGTCAGGGTTACGGTCAGGGTCACAGTTAGGGATGAGTCAGGTTTAGGGTAATGTCAGGGTTAGGTTTAGGTTAGTGTTCTATCAGGGTCAGCGTCTGGCTTGGTTTCGGGTTAGGGTTCAGGTCAGGATCTCGGTCAGGGTTAGGGCTAGGGTTAGGGTTTGGGTCTGGCTAACAGTCAGGGTCAGGGTCCGGGTTAGGTGTTAGTGTTAGGGTTAGGGTTAGGGGTTGGCTTAGAGGTAGGGTCAGGGTTTGGTTTAGACCTCATTAGGGTAAGGGTTAGCGTAGGGTTAGGGTTAGGGTCACTACAAGGTTAAGTTCAGGGTTAGGATAAGGGTCCGGTTCAGTGTTAGGGTCCACTCAGGGTCAGGGTTAGTGTCATGGTTAGGGTAAGTCAGGGTTAGGTTTAGGTTCTGGGTTAGGGTTAGGTTCAGGATCCGGGTTAGGTTTATGGCTCGGGTTCGGATCAGTCTCACGGTCTGGGTCAGGGTTAGTGTTAGTGTTAGGGTTAATGTTAGTTTCAGGCTCACTGTTAGGGTCAGGGTCAGTCCTAGGATTCGAATATGGGACAGGCTCACATTCATGTTCAGGGTCTGGGTTAGATGTTAGTGTTAGGGTTAGGGTTAAGTTTAGGGTTAGAGTTAGGGTCAGGGTTAGGTTTAGACATCGTTAGGGTCAGGGTTAGCATTAGGTTTAGGGTGGGGTCAGTGATAGGGTTAGGTTCAGGGTCAGGTTTAGTGACAGGCTTACATCAGTGTCAGGGTTAGGGTTAGTTTCAGAGTAATGATCAGGGTTAGGATTACGGTCTGTTTCAGTGTTAGGATTAGGGTCAGGGTCATTGTTAGTGTCATGGTTAGGGTAAGGTCAGCTTACGTTTAGGTTCTGGGTTAGTATTAGGGTCAGGATCAGGGTTAGCTTTAGGGTTAGTGTTCTGGTCAGTCTCAGGGTCTGGGTCAGAGTTAGGTTTACGGTCAGGGTCTGTGTTAGGGTCAGGGTTAGGTCAGGGCCAGGGTTCTATTTAGGGTTAGGGTCTGGTTTCTGTTTAGGGTCAAGGTTAGGGTCAGGGTCAGGTGTAGGCAAAGTTCAGCGTTAGGTTTATGGTCAGGGTCAGGGATAGGGTCACAGTTATGTTTAAAGTTTGGGGTTAGGGTCAGGGATAGAGTTATCTTGAGGTTTAGGGTTAGACCGGGTTAGGGTGAGGGTCAGGGTTTGGGTTAGGGATTAGTGTTAGAGTTAGGTTAGGATTAGGGTCAGGTTCAGGGTTAAGTTTAAGGTCAGGCTCACATTCAGTGTCATGGTTAGTGTCAGAGAAAGGGTCATGGTTAGGATTAGGGTCAGATTCAGGGTTAAGATCAGCATCAGGTTTAGGCAAAGTTCAGGGTTAGGTTTATGGTCAGGGTCAGGGATAGGGTCAGAGTTAGGGTTAAATTTTGGGTTTTGGGTTAGTGTTAGAGTTAGGTTGAGGGTTAGGGTTAGACCAGGTTAGGGTCAGGGTCAGGGTCAGGGTTTGGGTTAGGGTTTTGTGTTAGGGTTAGTGTCATCGTTAGGTTTCGGGTCAGGTCCTGTTTTAGAGTCAGGTTCAGGGTTATATTTAGGGTTAGTTTTAGGGTCAGGCTCGCAGTCACGGTCAGGTTTAGTGTTAGGGTCAAGTTCAGGGTCACTGTTAGGGTCAAGTTTAGGTTTAGGTTCAGTGTCAGGGTCAGGGTGAAGGCCAGTGTCAGGTTCAGGTTTAGGGTCATGGTCAGGCTTTGGTTTAGGGTCATTTTTCATTTCTGGGTCAGGGATACGTTCAGAGAAAGGTTTGGGTTTGGGGTTAGGGTTAGGGTTAGAAGTAGGATTATGGTTAGGGTTAGGTTTATACAGTGTTAGGGTAAGGGTTAGGGTTTGAGTTAGGGTAGGCGTTAGTGGTAGGGTTAGGGTCAGCATAGATTTAGGTTAAGGGTTCGTATTAGGGTCAGGTTTAGAGTTACCTTTAGGATTAGTGCTGGTTTCATGCTTACAGTCACGGTCAGGGTTAGGGTTAGAGTCATGGTTAGGTCAGGGTCAGGTTTAGGATTAGGGTCAGAGTCAGGGTCACAGTTAGGGATGAGCAGGGTTAGGGTAAGGCCAGGTTTAGGTTTAGGTTCAGGGTCCGGATAATTGTCAGCGTCAGGCTTAGGTTTACTCTTAGGGTTCAGTTCGGGATCACTGTCAGGGACAAGGTCAGGGTCACGGCTAGGGTTAGGGTTTGAGTCAGGCTCACAGTCAGGGTCAGGGTCCGGGTTAGGTGTTAGTGTTTTGGTTAGCCCCACACCTGGGTCATTGACCCATTACTGCAGGGTCTCATGATAATCCTGGGCAGAACAGTGTGGCCCCCACACCAGATCCCACCTAGCCAGCCTTCACCTGGGCATGTATATGACCTGCCCATCAGGCATCTGACCCCTTATCAGCCTGCTTCTGCTCGCGTTGTCTCCAACTAGATGAGCTCTCTTTACACACACACACACACGCACACACACACGGCGAGAAGACCAAAGCCCACACAGGTCGATCAGAAGGTGTGGGACTCTCTGACTCTGAGCCCCCCAGTGTCACCATTTGATTCTTTTTGCCAAAGGGCCAGAGGTGTCGGGGAAGCCTAACATGACCTTCCCAGTGAGGGGGCGTGTCTGGTGGGCGAGCTCTCCTCTACCTGCATCCTCTGGGCTTTGGTAGACAGCACAAGAACATGTCGCTTCCTTCAGGATGTGCCCAGAAATTAGCTGGGCAGCGTGGTTTTCTCTGGATTGTGGGTGCCTGTATACGTGGGTTCCGATTCCGTTGGGCTCTGTCGTCAGGGAAGTGAGGTCACCACTGCCTGGGGGCTCCTTACCGGACTTCCTGTTCCCACCAGAACTCCCAGAGGGCGCCCCTCCCCCAGATGCTCAAGGCTCACCCTCCACCCCATGCCCGGTCTATCCAGTGACCCCCACACATCCTCCCCTCAGTCCCTGAGAGGCCTGGGTGCAGCTGTTGTCCCTGCTGATAGGGCACAGACCGGGGTTCAGACCGGGCTCCTGATCCTACCCAGGACTGTGAGCCCGCACACACCCTGTGGCTCCCAGGGCCTCCCCAATCTCCCCGTCTGCACATTGGGGGTGTTCTGGCTTCTTCTTCTGGGGATGCCATCAGGGATAGGACCTCTCTATACCTTCTATCCCCGCTCTCCCAGGAGGCACGTACACACAGTTGGCAAGGCACCTGAGAGCCTGGGGCTGGGCGGGGGAATGGAACATAGTCCAGAGAGCCCTGGGTCTACTCTGGGATCTAGGCAAAGCCACCGTCCTCCTGCCCCTTGGCAAGGTTGCAGTGCATGGCCTCTGACCTTGGTCACACAGACTTCCCGGGGCTTCCATTAGGTTGAGGTCCAAGCGCGTTGTCTGCGCCCATGTGCTGGCCAGCACCCACAGTGGTCCCCGGGCATTCCCGAATCCATCCTCCCAGGGTGTATGGCCCGTGGGACTGAGAAGGGGACAAAATGTTTGACTGTCATTTCCATGCTGATGGAGGAAATTCTGGGACTTCTGCTGGTTCCCTCTCACCTGTGTTCAGTGTCTCTCTCTGTCTTTGTCTTTGTCTCTGTGTCTGTATCTGTCTCTGTTTTTGTGTGTCTCACAGGAGCAGGATTTGTGGTCTCCAGGGCTGATGGTAGAAACCTCCGAATTCTCCTTTGTCCCTGTTTCCCTCTCCTGTGCTGGTGCTTGGTTCCTTGCTAAGTAAGGCCTTCTCACCCTGAGCAGAACACTGACTCTGGAACCTCTTCCCAATGGGGACCCTGAGGCTGCAACAGGGAGGGTCCTGACCTTGGTCCCCAGGCCAGGGGCCAAGTGTTCTGTACATTCAGCAAGCCTGCAATATCAGCCCACCGAACCTCAAGGCTGTCTTCTGCTCACAAGGACCTTGAGGGAGTAGAAAGCATTTTCCCAAGCCTGGGAGCACAGTGAGTCAGGGATAGATATTCAGGCCAATAGGCTTTTATACAAGCCTTTGGGAGACGAGGGACACCCTGTCTCTATGGCCCCATTGATAGAAGTGTTAGGGGAGGTCTTCGGTGTTGTAGCCCTGTCCACACTGGGTGGTTACCTCTTCCTACTTCCAGTAGTCCAGGGTGCTGATGGACACCATGCCCCAGACACTGTCCCCACCCAGTGCCCTGGCAAAACCCCTGGGCCCCTTGGGGACCCCTTGAACATCAGCTCATCCTGTCTCCTCTCCCCATGCTTTGGATCTTGGTCCTGGCCAGGAGTCCTGATGCCCCTGACCCCATGGCCGAGCTGTTTCCAACCTCTTTCTTCTTTCCCGCTTGTTACCCACCATTTTCCCAGGATGTCTCCACCTCTGACCCATAACTGGTGCACCAGGCACAAAGACCTCCATTCCAAGAGGGCCAGGTGTGCACAGGAGACATGTACACAGCACCTGTACCATGACCCAGCCTTGTGGTGGATGTGTATGCGACCATTGTGCTGTTTCCGATGGTCCCCCATGGTCCCTCACCACTGCCAGGTGGTCTGTGGCCCCATAGTCTGCTGAGCACCGAAACCGTGCCTATTCTGGGAAGCAAGGCTCAGGGTACATGGCCAGGTGGGTTGGACATCTGGGGATGCAAAGGTCATCTAGTACTCCCCACCCAGTTGGCCTAGAATTCAGAATCCCTCTCAGGGTCCCGCTCAAGGTGGGGTTGAGCCAGAGGACTTGGAGACATCAGTGGAGGCCAAGTCAGGGCAGGGAAATCAGTGGGCCCCTTCCACTTCTCTCTCCCCCTGCTTGGACTTCCTGGATGTTCCCTGAGACAGAGGTCCAGCCTGTCCTTAGATTTAGCCCTGGCTTGAGTCAGTGGGTGGGAAGGAGGACAGGGAAGTTTAGGGTTTGTCTTAGGGGGTTACCGTTAGGGTTAGGGTGAGGGTCAGGTTCACGGTCAGGGTTAAGGTTAGAGTTAGGGTTAGGGCCAGGGTTATGTTCAGAGACAAGGTCAGGGTCAGGGCCAGGGTTAGTGTTAGGGTCAGGGCCAGCGTTCGGTTTAGGTTTAAGGTTAGGGTCAGGGTAGTGTTAGGGTCAGTGTTAGGGTCAGGGTTCAGTTTTGTGTCAGGGTCAGGGTCAGGATGAAGTTCAGGGCCAGGTTCAGATTTAGGGTCAGGGTCAGGTTTTGGTTCGGGCAAGGTTCAGGTCATGGTCAGGGTTAGGTTTGGTTCAGGGTTAGGGTTAGTGTTAGGGTCATGGTCATGGTTAGGTTCAGGGGAAAGGTTTGGGTTTTGGGTTAGGGTTAGGGTTAGAAGTAGGGTTATGGTTATGGTTATGGTTAGGGTTAGGGTTAGACAACGTTAGGGTCATGGTTAGGGTTTGGGTTAGGGTAAGGGTTGGTTTTACGGTTAGGCTTAAGGGTAAGGTTAGAGTTAGGGTCAGGTTTTGTGTTAGATGTCGTTAGGGTCAGAGTTGGTGTTAGGTTTAGGGTAGGGGTCAGGGTTAGTGTTAGGTTAGGGTTATGTTTAGGGTCAAGCTCACAGTCAGTGTCAGGGTTACGGTTAGTGTCAGAGTAAGGGTGAGGGTTAAGATTAGGGTCAGTTACAGTGTTAGGATTAGGGTCAGGGTCAGGTTTAGGGTCATGGTTCGGGCATGGTCAGCTTTACGTTTAGGTTCTGTGTTAGGATTAGGGTCAGCATCAGGGTTAACTTTAGGGTTAGGGTTCTGGTTCGACTCACAGTCTGGGTCAGAATAGGTTTGCGGTCCAGGTCAGGGTCAGTTTTAGGGTCAGGGTTTAGGTCAGTGCCTGGATTCGGTTTAGGGTCAGGGTCAGGCTTCTGTTTAGGGTCATGGTTACGTTCAGGGTCAGGCATAGGCAGAGTTCAGGGATAAGGTTATGGTCAGGGTCAGTGATAGCTTCTGGGTTAGGGTTAAATTTGGCGTTAGGGTTTGGTCAGGGTCAGGCTTCTGTTTAGGATCAAGGCTACGTTTAGTGTCAGGTTTAGGCAAAGTTCAGGCAGAAGGTTATGGTCAGGGTCAGTGATAGGGTCTGGGTTAGGATTAAATTTGGGGTTAGGGTTAGGGTTAGTGTTAGGTTGAGGGTTAGGTTTAGCAGGGTTAGGGTCAGGGTCAGGGTTATGGTTAGGGGTTAGTGTTAGTGTTAGGGTCAGCGTTAGGTTTCAGGTCAGGGCCTGTGTTAGGGTCAGGTCAGGGTTACATTTAGGGTTAGGGTTAAGGTCAGGCTCACTGTCAGTGTCAGGGTTATGTTAAGGGTCAGGGTCAGGGTCAGGGTGAAGGTCATGCCCAGGGTCAGGTTGAGGTTCAGTGTCAGGCTTTTGTTTAGGGTCAAGGTTCGGTTCAGGGTCAGGTTTAGGTTCAGGGGAAACGTTTGGGTTTGGTGTTAGGGTTAGGGTTAGAAGTGGGGTTAGGGTTAGGGTTAGGGTTAGACAGTGTTAGGGTAAGGGTTAAGATTTGGGTTAGGTTAGGGGTTAGTGTTAGGGTTAGGGTCAGTGTTAGGTATAGGTTCAGGGTCCATATTAGGGTCAGGGTTAGGGTTACCTTTAGGGTTAGGGTTAGGGTCAGCTCACTGTCACTGTCGGGGTTAGGGTTAGGGTTATGGTTACGTCAGGGTCAGGGTAAGGATTAGAGTCAAGGTCAGGGTCATGGTTAGGGATCAGTCATGGTTAGGGTAAGGTCAGGGTTAGGTTTAGGTTCAGGGTCTTGAGCAGGGTCAGCATCAGGCTTAGGTTTAGGCTTAGGGTTCAGGTCAGGATCCTGATCTGGCACAGGGTCAGGGTTATGGCTAGGATTATGGTTTGGGTCAGTCTCACAGTCCGGGTCAATGTCAAGGTTAGGGTTAGTGGTAGGATTAGGGTTAATTTTAGGGTTATTGTTAGGTTAGGGTTAGGGTTAGACGTCATTAGGGTCAGGGTTATCATTAGGGTTAAGGTAGGGGTCAGGGATAGGTTTAGGTTCAGGGTTAGTTTTAGGGTCAGGCTCACATCCTCTTCAGGGTTAGGGTTTGTGTCAGAATAAGGGTCAGGGTCAGTGTTTCGATTAGGTTCAGTTTCAGTGATAGGGTCAGGGTCTGGGTCAGCGTTAGAGTCTTGGTTAGGGTAAGGTCAGATTTACGTTTAGTTTCTGGCTTAGGATTACGGTAGGATCAGGGTTAGCTTTAGGTTTACGGTTCCGGTCAGGCTCACGGTCTGGGTCAGAGTTAGGATTACGGTAGGGTCAGGGTCAGTTAGGGTCAGTGTTAGGGTCAGGGCCAGGGTTTGGTTTAGGGTCAGGGTCAGGGTTCTGTTTAGAGTTAAGGTTAGGTTCAGGGTCAGGTATAGGCAAAGTTCAGGGTTAAGGTATGGACAGGGTCAAGGATACTGTCACGTTTAGTGTTAAAGTTTCTGGTTAGGGTAGGGTTAGAGTTAGGTTGAGGATTAGGTTTATTCCGGGTTAGGGTCAGGGTCAGGGTTATGGTTAAGGGTTAGTGTTAGGGTTAAGGTCAGCATTAGGTTTTTGGTCAGGGCCCTTGTTAGGGTCTGTTTCATGGTTACGTTTAGGATTAGGGTTAGGGTCAATTCACTGTCAGGGTCAAGGTCACTGTGAGGGTCAGGGTTAGGTTTAGGGTCTGGGTGAAAGTCAAGGTCAGGGTGAAGGTCAGGGCCAGGGTCAGGTTGAGGGTCAGCATCAGACTTTGGTTTAGGGACCAGGTTCGAGTTAGGGACAGGGTTAGATTTGGGTCAGTGTTATGGTCAGGGTTAGGCTTAGGGTCAGGGTCAGGGTAAGGGTCAGGGTGAAGGTCAGGGCCAGGATCAGGTTTAGGGTCAGGGTCAGGCTTTGGTTTAGGGTCAAGTTTCGGTTCAGGGTCAGGGTTAGGTTCAGGGGAACGGTTTGGGTTTGGGGTTAGGTGTAAAATTAGAAGTAGGGTTATGTTTAGGGTTAGGATCAGACAGCATTAGGGACAGGGTTAGGGTTTGGTTTAGGGTAGGGGATAGTGTTAAGGTTTGGATCAGCATTAGGTTTAGGTTCAGATTCCGTAATAGGGTCAGGGTTAGGCTTACCTTTAAGGTTAGTGTTAGGGTTTGGCTCACAGTCATGGTCAGGTTTAGGGTTAAGATAGGGTTAGGTCAGGGTCAGGGTTAGGATTAGGGCCATGGTCAGGGTCACGGTTACGGATGAGTAAGGGTTAGGGTAAGGTCAGGGTTAGGTTTAGGTTCAGGGTCTGGATCAGGGTCAGCATCAGGCTTAGATTTAGGATTAGGGTCGGGGTCAGGATCTCGGTCAGCGTCAAGGTCAGGGTCAGGCCTAGGGTTAGGTTTTGGGTCAGGTTCACAGTCAGGGTCAGTGTCAGGGTTAGGGCTTAGTATTAGGGTTAGCCCCGCACTTGGGTCATTGACCCCTCCCTGCTCGGTCTTAGGATAAACCCTGGGCAGGAGAGTGCAGCCCCCACACCCGATCCCACCTAGACAGATTTAACCTGCGGTGTGAACATGACCTGCCCACCAGGCATCTGACCCCTCATCAGCCTAATCCTCCTCGGGGCGCCTCCATCCCCGATGAACATTCTTTACACACACACACACACACACACACACACACACACACGGGTTGATCAGAAGGTGTGGGACTCTCTGACTCTGAGCCCATCGGTGTCACCTTTTGATTCTTTTAGCCAAAGGGCAGAGGCATGGGGAAAGTCTGACATGACCTGCCCAGTAAGGGGGCGTGTCTGGCGGGTGAGCTCTCCTCTGCCAGCATTCTCTGGGCTTCGGTAGACAGCACAAGGACATGTCGCTTCCTTCAAGATGTGCCCAGAAATGAGCTGGCCTGGGGTGTTTACTCTGGAATGTGGGTGCCTGGATACGTGGGTTCCAATTCTGTTGGTCTCTGTCATCAGGAAGTGAGGTCACCACTGCCTGGGGGCACCTTACCGGACTTCCTGCTCCCACCACACTTCCCTGAGGGCTCCCCTCCCCCAGCTGCTCAAGGCAAACACTCCATCCCATGCCTGTCCATCCAGTGATCCCAACACAGCCTCCCCCCAAACCGTGGGAGGCCTGAGTGCAGCTGTTGTCCCCGCCGGGAGGGCACAGTGCTGGGTTCAGGCCGGGCTCCTGCTCCTGCCCAGGACTGTGAGCCCGCACACACCCTGTGGCTCTCAGGGCCTCCTCAGCCTCCCTGACTGGACATTGGGGGTGGCTCTCAGGGCCTCCTCAGCCTCCCTGACTGGACATTGGGGGTGTTCTGGCTTCTTCTTCTGGGGATGCCATCAGGGGTAAGCCCTCTCCATGCATTCTATCCCCGCTCTCACAGGAGTCCGGTGCACACACTTGGCAAGGCACGGGTGTGCCTGAGGATGAGCGGGGGAATGGAACATAGAGGCCTGGATCTACTCTGGGATCCAGCAAAACCACCCTCCTCCTGCCTGAATCCCATCCACCATGACAAGGTTGCAGTTCATGGCTTCTGTCTTTGTGGACACAGACTTCAGGGCCTTCCATTAGGTTGAGTACCAAGGACCTAGTCTGCTCCCATGTACTGGCGAGCCCCCACAGTGGTCCACGGGCATTCCCGAATCCATCCTCATAGGATGGATGGCCCGTGGGACTGATAAGGGGACAAAAGGTTTGGCTGTCATTTCCAAGCTGATGGAGGAAAGTCTGGCAGTTCTGCTGGTTCCCTCTCTCCTGTGTTCAGTGTCTGTCTCTGTCTCTGTCTTTGTCTTTGTCTCTGTGTCTGCATCTGCATCTGTCTCTGTTCATTTGTGTCTCACAGGAGTAAGATCTGTGGGCTCCAGGGCTGATGGGTGAAACCGCCAGTGTCTCCCTTGTCCCTGTTTCCCTCTCCTGTGCTGGTGATTGGTTCCTTGCTAAGTAAGGCCTTCTCACCCTGAGCAGAGCACGGACCCTGTAACCTCTTCCCAATGGGGACCCTGAGGCTGCAACAAGGAGGGTCCTGACCTTGGTCCCCAGGCCAGGGGCCTAGTGCTCTGCCACATTCTGCAAGCTCACAATGTCAGTCCCCCTAGCCTCCCGGCCGTCTTCTGCTCAGAAGGACCTCGAGGGAGTAGAAAGCATTTACGCAAGACTGGGAGCACAGTGGGTCTCGGATAGAGATTCAAGGCCAACAGGCTCTTCTACAAGCCTGTGGGAGACTAGGGACACCCTGTCTCTATGGCCCCATTGATAGAAGAGTAAGGGGAGGCCTTCGGTGTTGTAGCTCTGTCCACACAGGGTGGTTACCTCTTCCTACTTCCAGTAGTCCAGTGTGGTGATGGACAACAGACCACAGACACTGTCCCCACCCAGTGCCCTTTCATAGCCCCTGGTCCCCTTGGGGACCCCTTGACCATCAGCTCGTCCTGTCTCCCCTCCCCATGCTTTGGATCTCGGTCCTGGTCAGGAGTCCTGATACCCCTGACCCCATGGCCGAACTGTCTCCAACCTCTTTCTTCTTTCACCCTTTTTACCCACCATTTTCCCTTGGTGTCCACCTCTGACCCCTATCTGGGCAGAGCGGTGTGTGTGTGTATGTGTGTCTTGCATGCGAGTGCTCAAACACATATGCCTCTAGCTATCTGGGGATGTTCGAAGTCATGTCCCCACATGGGATGGGGTGGGTAGCTCTCCCCAAGGATCTGAGAAGCTCTCATCCTCATGCAAACCTCATGGAAGAATTAGGGTTAGTGTTAGAGTTAGGTTGAGGGTTAGGTTTAGACAGGGTTTGGGTCAGGGTTAGGGTTAGGGGTTAGTGTTAGGGTTAGTGTCAACGTTAGGTTTCGGGTCATGGCCCGTGTTAGGGTCAGGGTCAGGTTTACGTTTATGGTTAGGTTTAGAATCAGGCTCACAGTCAGGGTCAGGGTTGGTGTGAGGGTCAGGGTCTGGGTCAGTGTTAGGGTGAGGGTTAGGTTTAGGGTCAGTGTCAGGGTGACGGTCAGGGACAGGGTCAGATTTAGGGCCAGTGTCATGTATGGTATAGGGGCAAGTTTCGGGTCAGTGTCAGGGTTAGTTTTGGGTCAGGTTTAGGGTTAGGGTTAGGTTCAGGGAGAGGGTTAGGTTCAGGGGAAAGATTAGGGTTTGGTGTTACGGTTAGGGTTAGAAGAACGGTTACAGTTAGGGTTAGCGTTAGACTGTGTTAGGGTCAGGGTTAGGGTTTGGGTTAGGGTAGGGTTTCGTTTTATCATTAGGGTCAGCATTAGTTTTAGGTTCCTGGTCCTTACTAGGTTCAGCATTTACGGTTACATTTAGGGTTCGGGTTAGGGTCAGGCTCACAGTCATGGTCAGGGTTAGGGGTAGAGTCAAGGTTAGGTCAGGGTCAGGCTCTCGGTTAGGGTCTGAGTCAGGGTTAGTGTAAGGTCAGGGTTAGGTTTAAGTTCATGGTCCAAATCAGGGTCAGCGTTAGGCTTTGGTTTAGGTTAGGGTTCGGGTCTGGCTCATGGTCAGGGTCTGGGTCAGGGTCAGGACTGGTTATGGTTTGGGTCAAACTCACATGGTTAGTCTCCGCATTTTCGGTTAGTTTTTGGCTTAGGGTTAAGTTTAGGTGTAGAGTTAGAGTCAGGTTTAGGGTTTGACATTGTTAGGGTGAGGGTTATCATTAGGCTTAGGGTAGGGGTCAGGGTTAGTGTTAGGTTCATGTTTAGGTTTATGGTCAGGCTTACAGTCGGTGTCAGGGTTAGGGTTAGTGTCAGAGTAATGGTCAGGGTCAGGGTTAGGATTAGGGTCAGGTTCAGTGTAAGGGTCAGGGTAAGGGTCAGGGTTAGGGTCATGGTTAGGATAAGGTCAGCTTTATGTTTAGATTCTGGGTTATGATTAGGGTCAGGACCAGGTGAGCATTAGGGTTAGGGTTCTGGTCAGGCTCATGGCCTGGGTCAGAATTAGGTTTAAGTTCAGCGTCAGTGTCAGTGTTAGGGTCAGGGCCAGGGTTAGGTTTAGGGTGAGGGCCAGGGTTCTGTTTAGGGTCAAGGTTCGAATCAGGGTCAAGTTTAGGCAACGTTCAGGGTTAAGGTTATCTCAGAGTCAGGGATAGGATCAGGGTTAGGGTTAAAGTATGGGGCTAGTGTGAGAATTAGAGGTACTTTGAGGGTTAGGGTTAGACCTGGTTAGGGTCAGGGTCAGCATTAGCTTTAGGGGTTAGTGGTAGGGTTAGGGTCATTGTTATTTTTCGTGTCATGGTCCATGTCAGAGTCATGTTCAGGGTTAAGTTTAGGGTTAGAGTTATGGTCAGACTCACAGTCAGATTCAGGGTTAGTGTTAGGGTCAAGGTCAGGGTCACCATTAGGGTCAGGTTTAGGTTTATGTTCAGGGTCTGGGTCAGTGTCAGGGTGAACATCAGGGCCAGTGTCAGGTTTAGGGTCAGGATCTGGTTTTGGTTTAGGGTCCATGTTCAGCTCTGGGACAGGGTTAGTTTTGGGTCAGTGCTATTGTCAGGGTTAGGTTTAGGGTCAGGATCAGATGAAGGTCTGGGCCGGGGTCCGGTTTATGGTCAGGGTCAGGATTTGGTTTAGGGTCAATGTTCGGTTCAGTGTCAGGGTTAGGTTTAGGGCAAAAGTTTGGGTTTGGAGTTAGGACTAGGGTTAGAAGTAGGGTTATGGTTAGGGTTAGGGTGAGACAGCGTTAAGGTTTGGGTTAGGGTTTGGGTTAGGGTAGGGTTTAGTGTTAGGTTTAGCCTCAGCATTAGGTTTAGGTTCGTGGTAGGTGTTAGATCATGGACAGGGTTACCTTTAGGATTACGGTTAGGGTCGGGAACACAGTCACGGTCAGGGTTATGGTTAGGGTCAGGCATAGGACTGTGTCAGGCTTTGAATTAGGGTCAGGGTCAGGGTCAGGGTGAAGGTCAGGGCCAGGGTCAGATAAAGGGTCATGATGTGGCTTTGGTTTAGGGTCCAGGTTCGGGTCAGGGACAGGGTTAGTTTTGGGTAAGTGTTAGAGACAGTTTTAGGTTTAGAGTCAGGGTCAGAGTCAAAGTGAAGGTCAGGGCCAGAGTCTGTTTAGGGTCATGGTCAGGGTTTGTTTTAGGGTCAAATTTTGTTTCAGGTTCAGGGTTTGTTTCAGGGGAATGGTTTGAGTTTTTGGTTAGGGTTAGGGTTAGCAGTAGGGTTATGTTTAGTTTCAGGGTTAGACAGCGTTGTGTCATGGTTAGGGGTTGTGTTGTGTAGGGGTTAGTGTTAGGGTTAGGGTCAGTGTTAGGCTTAGTTTCAGGGTCCTTATTAGGGTCAGGGTTAGGGTTACATTTAGGGTTACAGTTAAGGTCAGGACCAAAGTTGGGTCAGTGTTACGGTTAGGTTAAGTATTTGGTTAGGGTCAGGGTTATGATTAGGGTAAGAGTCAGGGTCACATTTAGGGATGAGTCAGGGTTAGAGTAAGGTCAGGTTAGGTTTAGGTTCAGGGTCTGGATCAGGGTCAGAATTAGGCTTAGATTTAAAATTAGGGATTGGGTCAGGATCTCGGTCAGGGTCAGAGTCAGTGTCAGGGCTAGGGTTAGGTTTTGTATCAGGCTCACAGTCAGGGTCAGGGCCAGGTCAGGGTCAGGGGTTAGTATTAGGGTTAACCCCGCACTTGGGTCATTGACTCATCCCTGCAGGGTCTCAGGATAAACCCTGGGCAAAATGGTCCAGCCCCCACATTTGCTCCCTCCTAGTCTGCCCTACCCTGGGTCGTGATCATGACCGGCAAACCAGGCATCGGATCCCTCATAAGCCTGCTCCTGCTCAGGGCATCTCCATCCCCGATTATTTCTTTTTACACACAAACACACACACACAGAGACAAACACACGGAGAGGAGTCCTAGGGCTAAACAGTTCAATCAGAAGGTGGGGGATTCTCTGACTCTGAGCCCCTCGTTTTCACCTTGCAATTATTTTGCCAAAAGGGACAGAGGCAACGGGGAAGCCTGACATGACCTGCCCAGTGAGGGAACTTGTCTGGTGGGCGAGCTCTCCTCTGCCTGCATTCTCTGGGCTTCGGTCGACAGCACAAGAACATGTTGTTTCCTTCAGGCTGTGCCCAGAAATGAGCTGGGCAGGTTTTCTCTGGAATGTGGGTGCCTGGATACGTGGGTTCCAATTCCGTTGGGCTCTGTCGTCAGGGAATTAAGGTCAACACTGCCTGGGGGCTCCTTACGGGACTTCCTGCTCCCATCCAGAGCACCCTGAGGGCTCCCCTACCACAGCTGCTCAGGGCTCACACTCCACCCCATGCCCTGTCCATCCAGTGACCCACACACAGCCTCCCCCCAACCCCTGGGAGACCTGGGTGCTGCTGTTGTCTCTGCAGAGAGGGCACAGAGCTGAATTCAGACCGGGCTCCTGCTCCTGCTCCTGCCCAGGACTGTGAGCCCGCACACATCCTGTGGCTCTCAGGGCCTCCTCAGTCTCCCCGTCTGCACATTGGTGGTGTTCTGGCATCTTCTTCTGGGAACGCCTTCAGGGGTAGGCCCTCTCCATGCATTCCATCCCCGCTTTCCTAGGAGTCTGGTCCAGATACTTGACAAGGCACGGGTGTTCCTGGGGATGGGCGGGCGAATGGAACATAGCCCAGAAGGCCTGGATATGCTCTGGGATCCAGCAAAACCACGCTCCTCCTGCCTGTATCCCATCCCACGTGGCAAAGTTGCAGTGCATGGCTTCTGACCTTGTTGAGACAGACTTCCAGGGACATCCATTAGGTTGAGGTCCAAGGCCCTCGTCTGCGCCCATTCACTGGCCAGCCCCCACAGTGGTCCGAGGGCATTCCCGCATCCGTCCTTTTATGATGGACGGCCCGTGGAACTGATAAGGGGACAAAATATTTGGCTGTCATTTCCAAGCTGATGGAGGAAAGTCTGGCACTTCTTCTGGTTCCTTCTCTCTTATGTTCAGTGTCTATCTCTGTCTATGTCTTTGTCTTTGTGTCTGTGTCTGCATCTGTCTCTGTTTTTGTGTGTCTCACAGGAGCAGGATCTGTGGTCTCCAGGGCTGATGGGCAAAACCACTATTGTCTCCCTTGTCCCTGTTTCCTTCTCCTGTGCTGGTGCTTGGTTCCTTGCTAAGTAAGGCCTTCTCACCCTGAGCAGAGCACTGACTCTGGATCCTCTTCCCAATGGGTACCCTGAGGCTGCCACATGTAGGGTCCTGACCTTGGTCCCCAGCCAGGGGCCTAGTGCTCTGCCTCATTCTGCAAGCTCACAATGTCAGTCCCAGGAGCCTCCAGGCCGTCTTCTGCTCAGAAGGACCTCGAGGGAGTAGAAAGCATTTACCCAAGACTGGGAGCACAGTGGGTCTTGGATAGAGATTCAAAGCCAACAGGCTCTTCTACAAGACTTTGGGAGACTAGGGACACTCTGTCTCTATGGCCCCATTGATAGAAGAGTAAGTGGAGGCCTTCGGTTTTGTAGCTCTGTTCACACAGGGTGGTTACTTCTTCCTACTTCCAGTAGTCCAGGTTGATGATGGACACCAGACTCCAAACCCTGTTCCCATCCATTGCCCTTACAAAGCTCCTTTTCCCCTTGTGGACCCCTTGACCATCAGCCCGTCCTGTCTCCCCTCCCTAGCCTTTGGATTTCATTCCTGTCCAGGAGTCCTGATGCCCCTGACCCCATGGCGGAGCTGTCTCAAGCCTCATTTTTCTTTCACCCTTTTTACCCACCATTTTCCCTTGGTGTCCACCTCTGACCCCTAGCTGGGTAGAGCTGGGTGTGTGTGTGTGTGTGTGTGTGTGTGTGTGTGTCCGTGTGTGTCTGTGCATGCGAGCGCTCAAACACATGTGCCTCTTGCTGTCTGGGGATGTCTGAGGTCATGTCCCCACATGGGATGGAGTGCGTAGCTCTCCCCAAGGATCTGAGGACTCTCATCCTCCAGGCAAACCTCATGGGAGGTTTAGGGTAGGGTTATAGTTAGGTGGAGGGATAGGTTTAGACAGGGTTTGGGTCTGGGTCAGGGTTAGGGTTAGGGTTTAGTGTTAGGGTCAGGGTCAGCTTTAGGTTTCGGGTCATGGCCCGTGTTAGGATCAGGGTCAGGTTTACATTTATCGTTAGGTTTAGTGTCAGGGGCACAGTCAAGGTCAGTGTTAGTGTGAGGGTCATGGTCTGGATCAGTGTTAGGGTGAGGGTTAGGTTTGCGGTCAGGGTCAGTGTCAGTGTCAGGGTGAAGGTTAGGTACAGGGATAAATTTAGGGTCAGGTTCAGGTTTTGGTTTATTGGCAAGGTTCGGGTCAGCGTCAGAGTTAGGTTTTGTCAGGTTTAGGGTTGGGGTTAGGGTCAGGGAGAGGGTTAGGTTCAGGGGAAAGATTAGGGTTTGGTGTTACGGTTAGGGTTAGAAGTACGGTTACAGTTAGGGTTAGTGTTATACTGTGTTAGGGTCAGGGTTAGGGTTTGGGTTAGGGTATGGTTTCGTTTTACCGTTAGGGTCAGCATTAGTTTTCAGTTCTGGGTCCGTACTAGGGTCAGCGTTTAGGGTTACATTTAGGGTTAGGGTTAGGGTCAGGCTCACAGTCATGTACAGGTTTAGGGGTAGTGTCAAGTTTAGGTCAGGGTCACACTCTCGGTTAGGGTCTGAGTCACGGTTAGTGTAAGGTCAGGGTTAGGTTTAAGTTCATGGTCCGAATCAGGGTTAGGGGGAGGGCCAGGGTTCTGTTTAGGGTCAAGGTTCAGATCAGGGTCAAGTTTAGGCAAAGTTCAGGGTTAAGGTTATCTCAGAGTCAGGGATAGGGTCAGGGTTATGGTTAAAGTATGGGTTTAGTGTGAGAATTAGAGTTACTTTGAGGGTTAGGGTTAGACCAGGTTAGGTTCAAAGTCAGCGTTAGGTTTAGGGTTTAGTGGTAGGGTTAGGGTCATTGTTATGTTTCGTGTCTTGGTCCATGTAAGGGTCAGGGTCACGGTCAGACTCACAGTCAGCTTCAGGGTTAGTTTTAGGGTCAGGGTCAGGGTCAGGGTCACCGTTAGGGTCTGGTTTTGGTTTATGGTCAGGGTCTGGGTCAGGGTCAGGGTGAAGTTCAGGGCCAGTGTCAGGTTTAGAGTCAGGATCTGGTTTTGGTTTAGGGTCCACGTTCAGCTCAGGGACAGGGATAGTTTTTGGTCAGTGCTATTTTCAGGGTTAGGTTGAGGGTCAGGGTCAGGTGAAGGTCTGGGCTGGGGTCCGGTTTATGGTCAGGGTCAGGATTTGGTTTAGGATCAATGTTCGGTTCAGTGTCAAAGTTAGGTTTAGGGGAAAGGTTTGGGTTTGGAGTTAGGCTTAGGGTTAGAAGTAGGGTTATGGTTAGGGTTAGGGTGAGACAGCGTTAAGGTTTGGGTTATGGTTTGGGTTAGGGTAGGTTTTAGTGTTAGGTTTAGCCTCAGCATTAGGTTTAGGTTCATGGTCGGTATTAGATCAGGGATAGGGTTACCTTTAGGATTACGGTTAGGGTCAGGAACACAGTCACGATCAGGGTTAGGGTTAGAGTCAGGCTTAGGACTATGTCAGGCTTTGAATTAGGGTCAGGGTCAGGGTCAGGGTGAAGGTCAGGGCCAGAGTCAGATAAAGGGTAATGATGAGGCTTTGCTTAAGGGTCCAGGTTCGTGTCAGGGGCAGGGTTAGTTTTGGGTAAGTGTTAGAGTCAGGGTTAGGTTTAGAGTCAGGGTTAAGGTCAGGGTCAAATTGAAGGTCAGGGCCAGAGTCTGTTTAGGGTCAGTGTCAGGCATTGTTTAGGGTCAAATTTTGTTTCAGGGTCAGGGTTAGTTTCAGGGGAATGGTTTGGGTTTTTAGTTAGGGTTAGTGTTAGCAGTAGGGTTATGTTTAGTATTAGGGTTAGACAGCATAGTGTCATAGTTAGGGGTTGTGTTGGCTAGGGGTTAGTGTTAGCGTCAGCGGTAGGTTTAGGTTCAGAGTCCTTATTAGGGTCAGGGTTATGGTTACCCTTAGGGTACGGTTAAGGTCAGGCTCAAAGTTGGGTCAGTGTTACGGTTAGGTTCAGGATTTGGTTAGGGTCAGGGTTATTATTAGGGTCAGAGTCAGGGTCATGGTTAGGGATGAATCAGGGTTAGAATAAGGTCAGGTTAGTTTTAGGTTGAGGGTGTGAATCAGGGTCAGCATCAGGCTTAGGTTTAGGATTAGGGTTTGGGTCAGGATCTCGGTCAGGGTCAGAGTCAGGGTCAGAGCTAGGGTTAGGTTTTGGATCAGGCTCACAGTCAGGGTCAGGGTAAGGGTCAGGGTCAGGGGTTAGTATTAGGGTTAGCCCCACACTTGGGTCATTGACCAGTCCCTGCAGGGTCTCAGGATAAACCCTGGGCAAAAGGGTCCATCCCCCACATTCGCTCCCACCTAGCCTGCCCTAACTTGGGGCGTGATCATGACCTGCCAACCAGGCATCGGACCCCTCATAAGCCTGCTCCTGCTCAGGCAATCTCCACTCCCGATGAGCTCTCTTTACACACACACACACACACGGCGAGGAGACCTAGGGCTACACGTGTCAATCAGAAGGTGTGGGACTATCTGACTCTGAGCCCCTCGGTTTCACCTTGCGATTCTTTTTGCCAATATGGCCAAAGGCGTCGGGGAGGCCTGACTTGACCTGCCCAGTGAGGGGACTTGTCTGGCGGGCGAGCTCTTTTCTGTCTGCATTCTCAGGGCTTTGGTAGACAGCACAAGAACCTGTTGTTTCCTTCAGGCTGTGCCCAGAAATGAGCTGGGCATGGTGGTTTTCTCTGGAATGTGGGTGCCTGGATAAGTGGGTTCCAATTCCGTTGGGCTTTTTCGTCAGGGAAGTAAGGTCACCACTGCCCGGGGGCTCTTTACCGGACTTGCTGCTCCCATCCAGAGGTTCCTGATGGCACCTCTACCGCAGCTGTTCAGGGCTCACACTCCACCCCATGCCCTGTCCATCCAGTGACCCACACACAGCCTCCCCACAACCCTTGGGAGGCCTGGGTGCAGCTGTTGTCTCTGCTGGGAGGGAACAGAGCTGGGGTTAGATCAGGTTCCTGCTACTGCCCAGGACTGTGAGCGCGGACATATCCTGTGACTCTCAGGGCCTCCTCAGTCTCCCCGTCTGTACATTGTTGGTGTTCTGGCTTCTTCTTCAGGGGATGCCATCAGTGGTAGGCCCTCTCCATGCATTCCATCCCCGCTCTCCCAGGAGTCTGGTGCACACACTTGCCAAGGCACGGTTGTGCTTGGTGATGGGCGGGGGAATGGAATATAGCCCAGAGAGGCCTGGATCTCCTCTGGGATCCAGCAAAACCACCCTCCTCCTGCCTGTATCTCATCCCCCATGGCAAGATTGCAATGGATGGCTTCTGACCTTGTGGACACAGACTTCCCGGGACTTCCATTAGGTTGAGGTCCAAGGGCCTCGTCAGCGCCCATGTACTGGCCAGCCCCCATAGTGGTCTGCGGGCATTCCCGCATCCGTCCTCCTAGGAGGGATGGCCGGTGGGACTGATAAAGGGAGAAAATGTTTGGCTGTCATTTCCAAGCTGATGGGGGAAAGTCTTGCCCTTCTGCTTTCTTTCTGTCCTGTGTTCAGTGTCTGTCTCTGTCTTTGTCTTTGTCTTTGTCTCTGTGTTAGCATCTGTGTCTGGTTTGGTGTGTCTCACAGGAGCAGGATCTGTGGGCTCCAGGGCTGATGGACGAAACCGCCGCTGTCTCCTTTGTCCCTGTTTCCCTCTCCTGTGCTGGTGCTTGGTTCCTTGGTAAGTAAGGCCTTCTCTCCCTGAGCAGTGCACGGACTCAGGAACCTCTTCCCAATGGGGACCCTGAGGCTGCAATAAGGAGGATCCTTACCTTGGTCCCCAGGGCAGGGGCCTAGTGCTCTGCCACATTCTGTAAGCTCACAATGTCAGCCCCCTGAGCCTCCAGGCTGTCTTCTGCTCAGAAGGACCTCGAAGGAGTAGAATGCATGTACCCAAGACTGGGAGAACAGTGGGTCTTGGATAGAGATTCAAGGCCAACAGTCTCTTTTACAAGCCTGTGGGAGACTAGGGACACTCTGTCTATATGGACCCATGGATAGAATAGTACGGGGAGTCCTTCGGTGTTGTAGCTCTGTTCACACAGGGTGGTTACCTCTTCCTACTTCCAGTAGTCCAGGGTGGTGATGGACACCAGACCCCAGACACTCTCCCCACCCAGTGCCCTTGCAAAGCCCTTGGGCCCCTTGGGGACTCCTTGATCATCAGCTCGTCCTGTCTCCACTCCCCATTTTTTGGATCTCGGTCCTGGCCAGGATTCCTGATGCCCCTGACCCCATGGCCGAGCTGTCTCCAACCGCTTTCTTCTTTCACCCTTTTTACCCACCATTTTTCCTTGGTGTCCACCTCTGACCCCTAGCTGGCCAGAGCGGGGTGTGTGTGTGTGTGTGTTTGTGTGTGTGTGTGCCTGTTCATGGGTGCGCTCAAACACATATGCCTCTCTCTGTCTGGTGATGTCCCAGAACATGTCCCCACATGGGATGGGGTGAGTAGATCTCCCCAAGGATCTGATGAGCTCTCATCCTCCAGACAAACCTCATGGGAGGGTTAAGGGTAGGGTTAGAGTTAGGTTGACAGTTAGGTTTAGACAGGGTTTGGGTCAGGGTCAGGGTTAGGCTTAGGGGTTTGTGTTAGGGTTAGGGACAGCGTTAGGTTTTGGGTCATGGCCCGTTAGGGTTAGGGTCAGGGTCAGATTTACATTTATGGTTAGATTTAAGGTCAGGATCACAGTCAGGGTCAGGGTTAGTGTGACGGTCAGGTTCTCGGTCAGTGTTAGGGTGAGGGTTATGTTTAGGGTCAGGGTCAGTGTCAGGGTCAGGGTGAAGGTCAGGAACAGGGTCAGATTTTGGGTCAGCGTCATATTTTTCTTTAGGAGAAAAGGTTCGTATCAGGATGAGGGTTATGTTTCCTTCAGGGTTAGGGTTAGGGTTAGGGACAGGGTTAGGTTCAGTGTAAGGTTAGGGTTTGGTGTTAGCGTTAGTGTTAGAAGTAGGGTTATGGTTAGGGTTAGTGCTAGATTGTGTTAGGGTCAGGGTTACGGTTTGGGTTAGGGTAGTGTTTTGTTTTACCATTAGGGTCAGCGTTAGTTTTAGGTTCTGGGTCCGTATAAGGGTCGGGGGTTAGGGTTACATTTAGGGTTAGGTTTAGGGTCAGGCTCACAGTCAATGTCAGGGTTCGGGTTAGGTCAAGTTTAGGTCAAGATCAGACTCTCGGTTAGGGTCTGAGTCAGGTTTAGTGTAAGGTCAGGGTGAGGTTTAAGTTCCGGGTCCGAATCAGTGTCAGCGTTAGGCTTTGGTTTAGGTTTTGGTTCGGGTCAGGCTCATGGTCAGGGTAATGGTGAGGTTCAGGGTTGGTTAGGTTTGGGTCAGGTTCACAGGGTCAGGGTCCGGGTTTTCGGTTAGATTTAGGGTTAGGGTTAATATTAGGGTTAGAGTGAGGGTCAGGGTTAGGTTTAGACATTGTTAGGGTCAGGGTTATCGTTAGGCTTAAGGTAGGGGTCAGTGTTAGTGTTTTGTTAGGGTTAGGTTTATAGTCACGCTCACAGTCAGTGTCAGGGTTAGGGTTTGTGTCAGAGTAAGGGTCAGGGTCAGGGTTAGGATTAGGGTCAGGTAAAGTGTTAGGGTCAGGGTCAAGGTCAGGGTTAGCGTCATGGTTAGGATAAGGTCTGCTTTACGTTTAGATTCTGGGTTATGATTATAGTCAGTATCATGTTTAAAATTGTGTTAGGGTTCTGTTCAGGCTCACGGTCTGGGACTGAGTTAGGGTTAGGGTTAGTGTCAGGGTTAGTGTTAGCGTCATGCTTAGGACTGGGTCATGCTTAGAATAGGTTCAGGGTCAGGGACAGCATGAAGGTCAGGGCCAGGGTCTGATTTAGTGTCAGGGTGAGGCTTTGGTTTAGGGTCCAGGTTCAGGATAGGTCCAGGGGTAGTTTGGGGTCAGTGTTAGGGTCAGGGTTAGGTTTAGAGTCAGGGTCAGGGTCAGGGTCAGAATCAATTGAAGGTCAGGGTCAGAGTCAGTTTAGGGTCAGGGTCAGGCTTTCTTTTATGGTCAAATTTCAGTTCAGGGTCAGGCTTGGTTTCAGGGAACCGTTTGAGTTTTTGGATAGGGTTATGGTTAGTAGTAGGGTTATGTTTAGTTTTAGGGTTAGACAGCACAGTGTCAGGGTTAGGGGTTGGGTTGGGTAGGGGTTAGTGTTAGGGTTAGGGTCAGAGTTAGGCTTAGGTTAAGGGTCTTTATTAGGGTCAGGGTTAGGATTACCTTTAGGGTTACGGTTAAGGTCAGGCTCAAAGTACGGTCAGTGTTAGGGTTAGGGTCAAGAATTGGTTATCGTCTGGATTATGATTAGGGTAAGAGTCAGGGTAACGGTTAGGGATAAACAGAGTTAGAGTAGGTCAGGTTAGGTTTAGGATCAGGGTCTGGATCAGGGTCAACATCAGTCTTAGATATGGGATTAGGGTTTGGGTCAGGATCTCGGTCAGGGTAAGAGTCAGAGTCAAGGCTAGGGTTAGATTTGGGTCGAGCTCACAGTCAGGGTCAGGGTCACTGTCAGTGGTTAGTGTTAGGGTTAACCCCACACCTGGAACATTGACCAGTCCCTGCAGGGTCTCAGGAAAAACCCTGGGCAAAAGTGTGCAGCGGCACACCGGCTCCCAGCTAGCCTGCCTTAACCTGGGGCGTGAACATGCCTGACAACCAGGCATTGGACCCCTCATAAGCCTGTTCCTGCTCGGGGAATCTCCACCCCCTATGAGCTCTCTTTACACAGACACACACACACACACACACACACACACACACAAACACAGAAAGGGAGGAGACCTAGGGCTCCAGGGTTCAATTAGAAAGTGTGGGACACTCTGACTCTGAGCCCCTCAGTTTCACCTGTCAATTATTTTTGCCAATATGGCCAGAGGCGTTGGGGAGGCCTGACATGACCTGCCAGAGAGGGGATTGTCTGCCGGGCGAGCTCTCCTCTGCCTGCATTCTCTGGGCTTCAGTAGACAGCACAAGAACATGTCGTTTCCTTCAGGCTGTGTCCAGAAATGAGCTGGGCAGGGTGGTTTACTCTGGAATGTGGGTGCCTGGAAACGTGGGTTCCAAATCCGTTAGGCTCTGTCGTCAGGGAACGAATGTCACCACTGCCTGGAGGCTCCTTACCGGACTTCCTGCTCCCATCCTGAATCCCTGAGGGCTCCCCTACCACAGCTGCTTAGGGCTCACACTCCACCCCATGCCCTGTCCATCCAGTGACCCACACACACCTCCACCCAACCCGTGGAAAGCCTGGGTGCAGCTGTTGTCTCCGCTGGGAGGGAACAGAGCTGGGGTTAGACCGGGTCCTGCTCCTGTCCAGGAATGTGTGTCCGGACACATCCTGTGACTCTCAGGGCCTCCTCAGTCTCCCCGTCTGCACATTGGTGGTGTTCTGGCTTCTTCTTCAGGGGATGCCATCAGGGGTAGGCCCTCTCCATGCGTTACATCCCCACTCTGCCAGGAGTCTGGTGCACACACTTGCCAAGGCACAGGTGTGCTTGGTGATGGGCGGGGGAATGGAATATAGCCCAGAGAGGCCTGGATCTCCTCTGGGATCCAGCAAAACCACCCTCCTCCTGCCTGTATCCCATCCCTCGTGGCAAGGTTTCAGTGAATGGCTTCTGACCTTGTGGACAAAGACTTCCCGGGACTTCCATTAGGTTGAGGTCCAATGGCCTCGTCTGTGCCCATGTACTTACCAGCCCCCATAGTGGTCCGCGGGCATTCCTGCAGCAGTCCTACTAGAAGGGATGGCCCGTGGGACTGATAAGGGGACAAAATGTTTTGCTCTCATTTCCAAGCTGATGGAGGAGAGTCTGGCAATTCTGCTTTCTTTCTCTCCTGTGTTCAGTGTCTGTCTCTGTCTTTGTCTTTGTCTTTGTCTTTGTCTCTGTGTCAGGGTCTGTGTCTGTTTTCATATGTTTTACAGGAGCAGGATCTGTGGGCTCCAGGGCTGATGGACGAAACCGCCGCTGTCTCCCTTGTCCCTGTTTCCCTCTCCTGTGCTGGTGCTTGGTTCCTTGGTAAGTAAGGCCTTCTCACCCTAAGCAGAGCACGGACTCTGGAACCTCTTCCCTATGGGGACCCTGAAGCTGCAACAAGGAGGTTCCTGACCTTGGTCCCCAGGCCAGGGGCGTAGTGCTTGCCACATTCTGCAAGCTCAAAATTTCAGCCCCCTGAGCCTCCAGGCTGTCTTCTGCTCAGAAGGACCTCGAGGGAGTAGAAAGCATGTACCCAAGACTGGGAGCACAGTGTGTCTCAGATAGAGATTCAGGCTCTATTAAAAGCCTGTGGGAGACTAGGGACACCCTGTCAATATGGCCCCATGGATAGAAGAGTAAGGGGAGGCCTTCGGTGTTGTTGCTTTGTTCAAACAGGGTGGATACCTCTTCCTAATTCCAGTAATCCAGGGTGGTGATGGACATCTGACCACAGACACTGTCCCTACCCAGTGCCCTTGAAAAGCCCTTGGGTCCCTTAGTGACCCCTTATCCATCAGCTTGTCCTGTCTCCACTCCCCATGCTTTGGATCTCAGTCCTGGCAAGGAGTCCTGATGCCCCTGACCCATGGCCGAGCTGTCTCCAACGTCTTTCTTCTTTCACCCTTTTACCCACCATTTTCCCTTGGTGTCCACCTCTGACCCTAGCTGGGCAGAGTGGTGTCTGTGTGTTTGTGTGTGTGTGTGTGTGTGTGTGTGTGTGTGAATAGGAGCGCTCAAACACATATGCCTCTATCTGTCTGGATATGTCCCCACATGGGATGGGGTGAGTAGCTCTCCCCAAAGATCTGAGGAGCTCTCATCCTCCAGGCAAACCTCATGGGAGGGTTAGGGGCTGGGTTAGGGTTAGGTTGAGGGTTACGTTTAGACAGGGATTGGGTCAGGGTCAGGGTTAGGTTTAGTGGCTTGTGTTAGGGTTAGGGACAACGTTAGGTTTCGTTTCATGGCCCGTGTTAGCGTCAGGGTCAGCTTTATGTTTATGGTTAGATTTAGGGTCTGGCTCACAGTCAGGGTCAGGGTTAGTGTGAGGGTCAGGTTCTGGGTCAGTGTTAGGGTGAGCGTTAGGTTTAGCGTCATGGTAAGTGTCAGGGTCAGGGTAAAGTCCGGGACAGGGTCAGATTTTGGGTCAGGGTTAGGTTTTGGTTTAGGGGCAAGGTTTGTGTCAAGATCAGGGTTATGTTTGGGTCAGGTTTAGGGTTAGGGTTAGGGTTAGGGTAAGGGTTAGGTTCAGGGTAAGGTTAGGGTTTGGTGTTAGGGTTAGTGTTAAAATTAGGGTTATGATTATGGTTAGGGTTAGACTGTGTTAGGGTCAGGGTTAGGGTTTGGGTTAGGGTAGGGTTTAGTTTACCATAAGGGTCAGCCTTAACTTTGGATTCTGGGTCCATATAAGGGTCAGGGTTTAGGGTTACATTTAGAGTTACGTTTAGGGTCAGGCTCACAGTCAGTGTCAGGGTTAGGGTTTGTGTCAGAGAAAGGGTCAGGGTCAGGGTTAGGATTAGGGTCAGGTTCAGTGTTAGGGTCAGGGTCATGGTCAGAGTTAGGGTCATGGGAAATATAAGGTCTGCTTTACGTTTAGATTCTGGGTTATGATTTTAGTCTGGATCATGTTTAGAATTCGGTTAGGGTGCTGTTCAGGCTCACGGTCTGGGTCTGAGTTAGGGTTCGGCTTAGGGTCAGGGTTAGGGTCAGGGTCAGGCTTAGTACTGGGTCAGGCTTAGGATTAGGGTCAGGGTCAGGGACAGCGTGATGATCAGGGCCAGGGTCAGATTTAGGGTCAGGGTTAGGCTTTGGTTTGGTCCAGGTTCAGAAAAGGGGCAGGGGTAGTTTTGGGTCAGTGTTAGGGTCAGGTTTAGGTTTAGAGTCAGGGTCAGGGTCAGAGTCAAAGTGAAGGTCAGGGCCAGAGTCAGTTTAGGGTCAGTGTCAGGCTTTGTTTTAGGGTCAAATTTCGGTTCAGGGTCAGGGTTAGATTCAGGGGAACGTTTTGAGTTTTTGGTTAGGTTTAGGGCTAGCAGTAGGGTTATGTTTAGTTTTAGGGTTAGACAGCATAGTGTCAGGGTTAGGAGTTGGGTTCGCCAGGGGTTAGTGTTAGGGTTAGGGTCAGCATTAGGTTTAGTTTAAGGGTCTTATTAGGGTCATGGGTAGTGTTATCTTTAGGGTTACAGTTAAGGTCAGGCTCAAAGTACGGTCCGTGTTAGGGTTCGGGTCAGTATTTGGTTAGGGTCAGCGTTATAATTAGTGTCAGAGTCAGGGTCACGGTTAGGGATGAGTCAGGGATAGAGTAGGTCAGGTTAGTTTTAGAATAAGTGTCTGGATCAGGGTAGGCATCAGGCTTAGGTTTAGGATTATGGTGTGTGTCAGGATCTCGGTCAAGGTAGAGTATTGTCAGGGCTAGGGTTAGGTTTTGGGTCGGGCACATAGTGAGGGTCAGGGTCAGGGTCAGGTGTTAGTGTTTGGGTTAACCCCACACCTGGGTCATTGACCCGTCCCTGCAGGGTCTCAGGATAAACCCAGGGTAAAAGTGTGCAGCCGGACACCCGCTCCAGCTAGCCTGCCTCAACCTGGGGCTTGAACATGACCTGCCAACAAGGCACTGGACCCCTCTTAAGCCTGCTCCTGCTCGGGACATCTCCTACCCCGATGAGCTCTCTTTACACACACACACACACAGACACACACTCACACACAGACACGGGAAGGAGACCTAGGGCTACACGGGTCAATCAGAGGTGTGGGACACTCTGACTCTGAGCCCCTCGGTTTCACCTGTCAATTATTTTTGCCAATATGGCCAGAGGCGTCGGGGAGGCCTGACATGACCTTCCCAGAGAGGGGACTTGTCTGGCGCGCGAGCTCTCCTCTGCCTGCATTCTCTGAGCTTCAGTAGACAGCATAAGAACATGTCGTTGCCTTCAGGCTGTGCCCAGAAATGAGCTGGGCAGGGTGGTTTACTCTGGAATGTGGGTGCCTGGGTACATGCGTTCCAAATCCGTTAGGCTCTGTCGTCAGGGAACGAATGTCACCACTGCCTGGGCCCTCCTTACCGGAATTCCTGCTCCCATCCAGAGCTCCCTGAGGGCTCACCTACCACAGCTGCTCAGGGCTCACACTCCACCCCATGCCCTGTCCATCCAGTGACCCACACACACCTCCCCCCAACCCCTGGAAAGCCTGGGTGCAGCTTTTGTCTCCGCTGGGAGGGAACAGAGCTGGGGTTAGACCGGGTCCTGCTCCTGTCCATGACTGTAGGCCGGACACATCCTGGACTCTCAGGGCCTCCTCAGTCTCGCCGTCTGCATATTGGTGGTGTTCTGGCTTCTTCTTCAGGGGATGCCATCAGGGGTAGGCCCTCTCCATGCGTTATATCCCCACTCTGCCAGGAGTCTGGTGCACACACTTGCCAAGGCACGGGTGTGCTTGGTGATGAAGAGGAAAGGGATATAGCCCAGAGAGTCCTGGATCTCCTCTGGGATCCAGCAAAACCACCCTCCTCCTGCCTGTGTCCCATCCCTCGTGGCAAGGTTTCAGTGCATGGCTTCTGACCTTGTGGACACAGACTTCCCAGGATTTCCATTAGGTTGAGGTCCAATGGCTTCGTCTGTGCCCATGTACTTACCAGCCCCCATAGTGGTCCGCGGGCATTCCTGCATCAGTCCCCCTAGGAGGGTTGGCCCGTGGGACTGATAAGGGGACAAAATGTTTCGCTGTCATTTCCAAGCTGATGGAGGAAAGTCTTGCCCTTCTGCTTTCTTTCTCTCCTGTGTTCAGTGTCTGTCTCTGTCTTTGTCTTTGTCTTTGTCTTTGTCTCTGTGTCAGGGTCTGTGTCTGTTTTCATGTGTTTTACAGGAGCAGGATCTGTGGGCTCCAGGGCTGATAGACGAAACCGCCGCTGTCTCCCTTGTCCCTGTTTCCCTCTCCTGTGCTGGTGCTTGGTTCCTTGGTAAGTAAGGCCTTCTCACCCTGAACAGAGCACGGACTCTGGAACCTCTTCCCTATGGGGACCCTGAGGCTGCACAAGGAGGGTCCTGACCTTGGTCCCCAAGCCCAGGGGCCTAGTGCTTGCCACATTCTGCAAGCTCAAAATGTCAGCCCTCTGAGCCTCCAGGCTTTCTTCAGCTCAGAAGGACCTCAAGGGAGTAGAAAGCATGTACCCAAGACTGGGAGCACAGTGGGTCTCAGATAGAGATTCAGGCTCTATTAAAAGCCTGTGGGAGACTAGGGACACCCTGTCAATATGGCCCCATGGATAGAAGAGTAAGGGGAGGCCTTCGGTGTTGTAGCTCTGTTCACACAGGGTGGATACCTCTTCCTACTTCCAGTAGTCCAGGGTGGTGATGGACATCAGACCACAGACACTGTCCCCACCCAGAGCCCTTGCAAAGCCCTTGGGCCACTTTGTGACCTCTTGACCATCAAATCGTCCTGTCTCCACTCCCCATGCTTTGGATCTCGGTCCTGGCAAGGAGTCCTGATGTCCCTGACCCATGGCCGAGCTGTCTCCAACGTCTTTCTTCTTTCACCCTTTTACCCACCATTTTCCCTTGGTGTCCACCTCTGACCCCTAGCTGGGCAGAGCGGTGTTTGCGTGTGTGTGTGTGTGTGTGTGTGTGTGTGTCTGTGAATTGGAGCGCTCAAACACATACACCTCTATCTGTCTGGATATGTCCCCACATTGGATGGGGTGAGTAGCTCTCCCCAAGGATCTGAGGAGCTCTCATCCTCCAGGCAAACCTCATGGGAGGGTTAGGGGCAGGGTTAGAGTTAGGTTGAGGTTTAGGTTTAGACAGGGATTTGGTCAGTGTCAGGGTTAGGGTTTGGGTTAGTGGCTTGTGTTAGGGTTAGGGACAACGTTAGCTTTCGGGTCATGGCCCGTGTTAGGGTCAGGGTCAGCTTTACGTTTATGGTTAGATTTAGGGTCTGGCTCACAGTCAGGGTCAGGGTTAGTGTGATGGTCAGGTTCTGGGTCAGTGTTAGGGTGAGCGTTAGGTTTAGCGTCATGGTAAGTGTCAGGGTCAGGGTAAAGTCCGGGACAGGGTCAGATTTTGGGTCAGGGTTAGGTTTTGGTTTAGGGGCAAGGTTTGTGTTAAGATCCGTGTTATGTTTGGGTCAGGTTTAGGGTTAGGGTTAGGGTTAGGGTAAGGGTTAGGTTCAGGGTAAGGTTAGGGTTTTTGTTAGGGTTAGTGTTAGAATTAGGGTTATGATTATGGTTAGGGTTAGACTGTGTTAGGATCAGGGTTAGGGTTTGGGTTAGGGTAGGGTTTAGTTTTACCATAAGGGTCAGCCTTAACTTTGGATTCTGGGTCCATATAAGGGTCAGGGTTTAGGGTTACATTTAGAGTTACGTTTAGGGTCAGGCTCACAGTCAGTGTCAGGGTTAGGGTTTGTGTCAGAGAAAGGGTCAGGGTCAGGGTTAGGATTAGGGTCAGGTTCAGTGTTAGGGTCAGGGTCATGGTCAGAGTTAGGGTCATGGGAAATATAAGGTCTGCTTTACGTTTAGATTCTGGGTTATGATTTTAGTCAGGATCATGTTTAGAATTGGGTTAGGGTGCTGTTCAGGCTCACGGTCTGGGTCTGAGTTAGGGTTCGGCCTAGGGTCAGGGTTAGGGTCAAGGTCAGGCTTAGTACTGGGTCAGGCTTAGGATTAGGGTCAGGATCAGGGACAGCGTGATGATCAGGGCCAGGGTCAGATTTAGGGTCCGGGTTAGGCTTTGTTTTAGGGTCCAGGTTCAGGAAAGGGGCAGGGGTAGTTTTGGGTCAGTGTTAGGGTCAGGTTTAGGTTTAGAGTCAGGGTCAGGGTCAGAGTCAAAGTGAAGGTCAGGGCCAGAGTCAGTTTAGGGTCAGTGTCAGGCTTTGTTTTAGGGTCAAATTTCGGTTCAGGGTCAGGGTTAGATTCAGGGGAACGGTTTGAGTTTTGTTTAGGGTTAGGTCTAGCAGTAGGGTTATGTTTAGTTTTAGGGTTAGAGAGCATAGTGTCAGGGTTAGGGGTTGGGTTGGGTAGGGGTTAGTGTTAGGGTTAGGGTCAGCATTAGGTTTAGTTTAAGGGTCTCATTAGGGTTATGGGTAGTGTTATCTTTAGGGTTACGGTTAAGGTCAGGCACAAAGTACGGTCCGTGTTAGGGTTCGGGTCAGGATTTGGTTAGGGTCAGCGTTATGATTAGTGTCAGAGTCAGAGTCACGGTTAGGGATGAGTCAGGGTTAGAGTAGGTCAGGTTAGGTTTAGAATCAGGGTCTTGATCAGGGTCAGCATCAGGCTTAGGTTTAGGATTAGGGTTTGGGTCAGGATCTCGGTCAGGGTAGAGTAGGGTCAGGGCTAGGGTTAGGTTTTGGGTTGGGCTCACAGTCTGGGTCAGGGTCAGTGTCAGGGTCAGGTGTTAGTGTTTGGGTTAACCCCACACCTGGGTCATTGACCCGTCCCTGCAGGGTCTCAGGATAAACCCTAGGAAAAAGTGTGCAGCGGCACACCCGCTCCAGTTAGCCTTCCTCAACCTGGGGCTTGAACATGACCTGCCAAAAAGGCACTGGACCCCTCTTAAACCTGCTCCTGCTCGGGACATCTCCTCCATCGTTGAGCTCTCTTTACACACACACACACACACACACACACACACGGGAAGGAGACCTAGGGCTACACGGATCAATCAGACGTGTGGGACACTCTGACTCTGAGCCCCTCGGTTTCACCTGGCGATTCTTTTTGCCAATATGGCCAGAGGCGTCGGGGAGGCCTGACATGACCTGCCCAGAGAGGGGACTTGTCTGGCGGGCGAGCTCCCCTCTTCCTCCATTCTCTGGGCTTCAGTAGACAGCACAAGAACATGTCGTTTCCTTCAGGCTGTGCCCAGAAATGAGCTGGGCTGGGTGGTTTACTCCGGAATGTGGGTGCCTGGATACGTGGGTTCCAAATCCGTTAGGCTCTGTCGTCAGGGAACGAATGTCACCACTGCCTGGTGCCTCCTTACCGGACTTCCTGCTCCCATCCAGAGCACCCTGAGGGCTCCCCTACCACAGCTGCTCAGGGCTCACACTCCACCTCATGCCCTGTCCATCCAGTGACGCACACACACCTCCCCCCACCCCCTGGAAAGCCTGGGTGCAGCTGTTGTCTCCGCTGGGAGGTAACAGTGCTGGGTTTAGACCGGGTCCTGCTCCTGTGAGCCCGGACACATCCTGTGACTCTCAGGGCTTCCTCATTCTCCCCGTCTGCACATTGGGAGTGTATTGGCTTCTTCTTCAGGGGATGCCATCAGGGGTATGCCCTCTCCATGCTTTCCATCCCGGCTCCATTTTCCCATGGTGTCCACCTCTGACCCCTACTGGGCAGAGTAGGTTGTGTGTGTGTGTGTGTGTGTGTGGGTGTGTGTGGGTGTGTGTGTCTGTGCATGGGAGCGCTCAAACACATATGCCTCTATCTGTCTGGTGATGTCCCAGGTTATGTCCACATGGGATGGGGTGAGTAGCTCTTCCCAAGGGTCTGCAGAGCTCTCATCCTTCTGCAAACCACATGGGAACGTTAGGGGCAGGGTTAGATTTAGGTTGAGAGTTAGGTTTAGACAGGGTTTGGGTCAGGGTCAGGGTTAGGGTTCACGGTGTGTGTTAGGGGTAGGGAAAGCGTTAGTTTTCGGGTCATGGCCCGTGTTAGGGTCAGGGTCAGCTTTACGTTTATGGTTAGTTGAGGGTCCGGCTCACAGTCAGGGTCAGGGTTAATGTGAGGGTCAGGTTCTGGGTCAGTGTTAGGGTAAGGTTTAGGCTCATGTTCAGTGTCAGGGTCAGGGTGAAAGTCAGGGACAGGGTCAGATTTTGGGTCAGGGTAAGGTTTTGGTTTAGGGGCAAGGTTCGTGTCAAGATCAGGGTTATGTTTGGGTCAGGGTTAGGGTTAGGGTTATGGTAAGGGTTAGGTTCAGGGTAAGTTTAGGGTTTGGTGTTAGGGTTAGTGTTAGAAGTAGGGTTATGATTAGGGTTAGCATTAGACTGTGTTAGGGTCAGGGTTAGGGTTTGGGTTAGGGTAGGGTTTAGTTTTACCATAAGGGTCAGCATTAGTTTTAGGTTCTGCGTCAGTATAAGTGTCAGGGTTTAGGGTTACATTTAGGGTTAGGTTTAGGGTCAGGCTCACAGTCAATTTCAGGGTTCGGGTTAGGGTCAAGGTTAAGTCAGGGTTTGACTCTCGGTTAGTGTCTGAGTCAGGGTTAGTGAAAGGTCAGGGTTAGGTTTAAGTTCAGGGTCCGAACCAGTGTCAGCGTTAAGCTTTGGTTTTGGTTAGGTTTCGGGTCTGGCTCATGGTCAGTGTCATGGTGAGGTTCAGGGCTGTTTAGGTTTGGGTCAGCTTCACAGTCAGGGTCAGGGTCAGGGTTTTCGGTTAGATTTAGGGTTAGGGTAAATGGTAAGGTTTGAGTGAGGGTCAGGGTTAGGGTTAGACATTGTTAGGGTCAGGGTTATCGTTAGGCTAAGGTAGGGGTCAGGGTTAGGGTTAGGTTAGGGTTAGGTTTATGGTCAGGCTCACAGTCCGTGTCAGAGTTAGGGTTTGTGTCAGAGTAAGGGTCAGCGTCAGGGTTAGGATAAGGGTCAGGTTCAGTGTTAGGGTCAGGTCAAGGTCAGGGTTAGGGTTATGGTTAGTATAAGGTCTGCTTTACGTTTAGATTCTGGGTTATGATTATAGTCAGGATCATGTGATTATAGTCAGGATCATGTTTAGAATTGGGTTAGGGTTCTGTTCAGGCTCACGGTCTGGGTCTGAGTTAGCGTTAGCCTTAGTGTCAGGATTAGGTTTAGGCTCAGGCTTAGGACTGGGTAAGGCTTAGGATTAGGGTCAGGGTCAGGAGCAGAGTGAATATCAGGGCCAGGGTCAGATTTAGGGTCAGGGTGAGGCTTTGGTTTAGGGTCCAGGTTCAGGAAAGGGGCAGGGGTAGTTTTGGGTCAGTGTTAGTGTCAGGTTAGGTGTTAGAGTCAGCTCAGGGTCAGAGACAAAGTGATGTTCAGGCCAGAGTCAGTTTAACGTCAGGGTCAGGCTTTGTTTTAGGGTCAAATTTCGGTTCAGGGTCAGGGTTAGTTTCAGGGGAACGGTTTGAGTTTTTGGTTAGGGTTAGGGTTAGCAGTAGGGTTATGTTTAGTTTTAGGTTAGACAGCATAGTGTCAGGGTTAAGGGTTGGGTTGGGTAGGGGTTATTGTTAGGGTTAGGGTCAGCGTTAGGTTTAGGTTAAGGGTCTTATGAGGGTCATGGGTAGTGCTACCTTTAGTGTTACGGTTAAGATCAGGCTCAAAGTACGGTCAGTGTTAGGGTTAGGGTCAGGATTTTGTTAGGGTCAGTGTTATGATTAGGGTCAGAGTCAGGGTCATGGTTAGGGATGAGTCAGGGTTAGAGTAGGTCAGGTTAGTTTTAGGATCAGCGTCTGGATCAGGGTCAGCATCAGGCTTCGATTTAGGATGAGGCTTTGTGTCAGGATCTCCGTCTGGTTCAGAGTCAGAGACAGGGCTAGGGTTAGGTTTTGGATGGTCAGGCTCACAGTCAGGGTCAGGGTTAGGTTCAGGGGTTAGTGGGTCATTGACCTGTCCCTGCAGAATCTCAGGATAAACACTGGGCAAAAAGTGTGCAGCGGCACTCCCGCTCCGATCTAGCCTGCCTTAACCTGGGGCGTGAACATGACCTGTCAACCAGGCATTGGACCCCTCTTAAGCCTGCTCCTGCTCGAGACATCTCCTCCCCCGATGAGCTCTCTTTACACACACACACGGGGAGGAGACCTAGGGCTACACGGGTCAATCAGAGGTGTGGGACACTCTGACTCTGAGCCCCCTCGGTTTCACCTGGCGATTCCTTTTGTCAATATGGCCAGAGGCGTCGGGGAGGCCTGACATGACCTGCCCAGAGAGGGGACTTGTCTGGCGGGCGAGCTCTCCTCTGCCTGCATTCTCTGGGCTTCAGTAGACAGCACAAGAACACGTCGTTTCTTCAGGCTGTGCCCAGAAATGAGCTGGGCAGGGTGGTTTACTCTGCAATGTGGGTGCCTGGATACGCGGGTTCCAAATCCTTTAGGCTATGTTGTCGGGGAAGGAATGTCACCACTGCCTGGTGCCTCCTTACCGGACTTCCTGCTCCCATCCAGAGCTCCCTGAGGACTCCCCTACCACAGCTGTTCAGGGCTCACACTCCACCCCATGCCCTGTCCATCTAGTGACCCACAAACACCTCCCCTCAACCCCTGGAAAGCTGGGTGCAGCTGTTGTCTCCGCTGGGAGGGAACAGAGCTGGGTTAGACCGGGTCCTGCTCCCGTCCAGGAATGTGAGCCCGGACTCATCCTGTGACTCTCAGGGCCTCCTCAGTCTCCCTGTCTGCACATTGTTGGTGTTCTGGCTTCTTCTTCAGGGGATGCCATCAGTGGTAGGCCCTCTCCATGCCTTACATCCCCACTGTGCCAGCAGTCTGGTGCACACACTTGCCAAGGCACAGGTGTGCTTGGTGATGGGCGGGGGAATGGAATATAGCCCAGAGAGGCCTGGATCTCCACTGGGATCCAGCAAAACCACCCCTCCTCCTGCCTGTATCCCATCCCTCGTGGCAAGGTTTCAGTGCATGGCTTCTGACCTTGTGGACACAGACTTCCCGGGCTTCCATTAGGTTGAGGTCCAATGGCCTCGTCTGTGCCCATGTACTTACCAGCCCCCATAGTGGTCCGTGGGCATTCCTTCATCAGTCCTCCTAGGAGGGATGGCCCGTGGGACTGATAAGGGGACAAAATATTTCGCTGTCATTTCCAAGCTGATGGAGGAAAGTCTTGCCCTTCTGCTTTCTTTCTCTCCTGTGTTCAGTGTCTGTCTCTGTCTTTGTCTTTGTCTTTGTCTTTGTCTCTGTGTCAGGGTCTGTGTCTGTTTTCATGTGTTTTACAGGAGCAGGATCTGTGGGCTCCAGGGTTGATGGACGAAACCCGCCGCTGTCTCCCTTGTCCCTGT